>NC_057806.1:603684054-603766860 GCF_018294505.1 Triticum aestivum
CGCCCTCGACGCCGGCCAGATCCGCCGCCACCTCTGCTCGAGCTGCTCCCATCGACCACGCCGCTGCTCGCGTGCTTCTTCTCTCCCGCGACCCCGCCATTGAAGGTCTCACAAGGTCCTATTCTCCTCCCCTCCCCCTTTGTTCGATTCGATTGTGCCGCCGTCAAGGTTCCCTGGTGATGCTGGTTCCTCTCGCGCGCAGGCTGCACGCTCCTCGGACCGCGTGTGCCTAGTTCTTCCCGGGACGCTGCCCCGACCCTACTACCCATGCCATCAGGGGAGCTCGTCAAGGTATCATCCCCCCTCTCTCTCTCTCTCTGCTCTCTCCATCTCTCATGCTCTGGCGTGTTTTTTTCCTAAGGGACGAAACTATGTTCTCTTGTTGCTATTGCTAGGTGTTTTTGTCTGCCATGTACGTACATACCTAGAGTAGTTGATTAGATGCAGAATTCTTTGTTTGCTGAATTGCTGAATTGGAAACTGTATCATCTGGTCTGCGTGTGACACGCCATTTTAGCAAATTCTTTGTTTCTCTTGTTCCATTGATACAATATCAGATCATGTCGATGCATTGGTCTGTATCCAATTACTCTGCTTTGCACTCCCGGTTTTTATTGTATTAAGAGTATCAGTATCTAGCGGTCTGAGCATTGGTCTTTGGATTTAGCTTCTATCAACTGTGCTGTCTATGCTACAAAATTTCAATATGCTCTGTCTATACTGCAAAGCTGGTAAACATGGAGTTTCCATACTTTATATCTTAAGTGAAACTGAGCGTACTATCGATCCTTGTTCCGATTTTATCAGTTTGACTTTTGGTTCAACCAAATGAGTAATCAGAGTTTAGTTGCTACTGTTCTGGTGTAAGCTATGGCCAATATATATAACAGAATCTTTCACTTGTGTCTGTACCAAGATCAAATGTGTGGGGAGTTTCTCTTTGTTGATATATTATTCCAAGAACAATTGTATCAAGAAAGAATATTGACTAAGGCATTGTTGCAGAGATTCTGAGAATTAGCAAATGATTTTGTGTACTGTCCTCTGTTCTTTCTTATTGGTGCGGTGATTGCTGAACACTTGTGCCAAGTAGCATTTTTTCCTTGTATAATTATATGGTGGTTGACTGAGCTGCTACTTTTTCCTTGTAGAAGATCGCAGGTCGAGTGGGAGGGATCCAGTTGCGACGACACCGAATCACTAGCAAGGCAGCTGCCTAGAATAATAGGTTGACTCACCTATATATACTACTATCTTGCATCTCTCTCTTGTTTCTTCTTCTATATACTACTATCTTGCATCTCCAATTTTTAAGTAATCTTGCATATGTTAGAAACTACATATATGGTCTCCGATTTTCTTACCTCTACTCTAAAACACCAACGCATCAACAAAAGAAGATGGTATTTTTGTTACGCTTTCAGTTCGTGTCAGCAGGGAGATATAATGTTTTACAATCTTTCTGGTTATATTGGAGTTAGGTTTTTTGAATATGAGTAGCAGTGACTTGGATATACCTTATGGAGTTGTAACAGTTCCTCTTGGTGCTTAGGTGCATTTTCTTTGTGTAACTTGGTTTAAAAAACAGAACCTTAATCAGCATGATCCTCTTACCTTAGAAGCAAAATAATCGATCTGACTGCTAGGAATCAGATGTATGTTTTTTAGCATCCCATCAGACTAGTTATGCGTCGTACGATTTGTTTCAGCTCATATATGTTGAATATAATGCTAGGAAAGGTGCTTGGGTTAGTCTGTTAACTAAAAAAGTTCAGATTCAGAAACCTGTAATTTCTACTTTTATGCCTCTATTACTCCAGTCAAAATTTCATGTTTGATGCCCATGGTAGTTGAGCTCTCACCTCACCTCACGCAGCATGCATGATGCCACAATGTCTAGTATGTACTGCCAAGCAACTGGCAAATAATTATAGCTTAGAATAAATAAATCTGATGTAAGATAAGCATGGCATGAGCTTTAATTAAATAGCATAATACACGTTGGTAGTCCATCTCTCTCAAAAAAAATACATGTTGGTAGCAGATGATAGATACCAATCCATTGGATCATCAGACATATTAAAGTCTTTTTTTGAGCCCTTATTAGCTACTCACACTATTTGCCCCGCGGTTTCTCTGTCATGGCTACCAAGTGATTGACGGTGGGCTAGAAAAATAAAACCACCAAACTATCAGTAAAAGATGTGAACCAACATCTTTCATTGTTATGCATATCAAACACCAAGGGTTATTTTCACTTAAAGTTTTAGAATGGGTGCATTACAATTCAGTCTGATATCTAATAAGACACTCTGGGCTGATATAATTATGGAACAGAACCAACCATGATAAATAAAAGGTGATGTTGTCTATGCATTACCAAAAATGTATCTTTGTGAACAAATAAATTGGTACCAACAGCAATGCCATCTTACTGTAGAATTAGAATACATGGACATGATCAGCTCAGCTCCCAAACTGCCATTCATCACATCAATTTCCCCTTATGTAACTCCAGTCAAAATTTTATGTTGGTCTACCTAGTAGATGCCCATGGTTTGATTTTATGTTTGTTCCTATCAATACAAATGCTGAGCTATGTTCCATTTTTACTGTTCTTTGTGATAGTTTTTGCAACTTTACTTCCCATCTTAAGGCAAGCCCCATTTTTACTGTTCTTTGTTAGCAGAGCTACTTGTTTCTAAGAACTTTGATACTATTTGGATCAAAGTTAAATGAGCACATAGATGACAAAAAAAAGTTCAGATTGTAAAATGTTCATTTTGCTGCTAGTGCCCATTTTGAATAATTGCTTAGAGGGATGATCCTGTGTGAGCTGGTGGAGTGATTTGTTTTCTACATAAAGCTCTTTAGTCAGGCTGGTTTTCGTGAAATACACATGAAGCTTCACCAGCTCCTGTGGGTGTGGGATCCATGTGACATGTGACATTGCATCCATGTCCACCTAGGATAATGATTTTGCAGGTACCCCGAGAGGCCCTTGAGTTTGCCGAATCTAGATACGCCCGCTATCTAGCGGGAGAGGGGAGGGAGCGTTGGAGGAACCGGATGAAGACGAGTTTCATCGTGATGATGCTCATCGTGATGAACGCAGCTCTCTTCTATGTGATGGTAGTTTAGATGATCGATATCGACTTGTAATGTGAAGACAAACTCGCTACTCGCGGTCTCGAGACTTGTAATATAATGTTCTATCTTTGTTCGGTCTTTTCAATTCGGAGACTAATATGATGAATTGTATTCGGAGACTAATATGATGAATTGTATTCAAAGACTAATCTTCTATTGTATTCGATGAATCTGTTCTTGATGTGTGATGTCTATATTTTGTCAAATTATACATTTCGTAACCTGTGCAAAAAACAGAAAATAAAAAAATAAAAAAACCTAATATTCATACTAATGGCGCATCACATGACAGTGCGCCATTAGTATGACAAAGCATACTAATGGCGCATCACTGGTAAGTGCGCCATTAATATGCCATGGTTACTAATGGCGCATCCAGTGGTGGTGCGCCATTAGTATGCCAAAGCACTTGGATATACATGGCCCCTGGGAGGCATACTAATGGCGCACCCTGGCCTATACTAATGGCGCACCCGCGGTGCGCCATTAGTATATCAGATACTAATGGCGCACCAGGTGGTGCGCCATTAGTAAAAATTACTAATGGCGTGCTGTTAATGGCGCACCACAGATGCGCCATTAATAGCCATACTAGGTGCTTCATTAGTAGGGGTTTTTCTAGTAGTGTAAATAGAGGAATCAACCAAGAAGAGATGTGGGGCTTGTATGCTTTTAATGACTTGAGACCATCAAACATGACATGCAGTGGTCAGGTCATTGCACAAGAACAAATACAACCCACGTCAGCACACACGCATCTTATATAGCATCACATCCAATGGCTATAAAAGATGAATGAGACCAAATTATATCTCATCTAGATGAGTTCTAGCAAAACTGTATTAATAATACTTAGTACTCCTGCGCCATGTATCATATATTAGTATCATGTAGTACTTTATTTATTTATGAGGTATCCAGATGGCACTGCAATATAGGCCGTCGGATGGAGGGAGTAGAAAACAGAGTTGGTGATGATGGTGTGCGTGCCATCCTACAATATAGGCCGTCGGATTTATATCTAACGGATAGGAAAGAAACTATGGCAATTTTGCAAAAATATACCCACATGTCTCTCCACGTTCGCAAATAAGGCCTTCCCTCGTTCAACCTTTTCTCTCACAAGATAAACTACTCATACAAATGCATCTTGAGGTGTCCATAGAATCGAAGAGATGGATGATGTGTGTGTGTGTGTGCGCGCGTGCGCGATCGATAAAGAGTGCCATCGAATTTGTGTGTGCCCACGTCAAAGATATAGAGTGGCTGGCCTACTGGAACGTGAGATGGGACATGTGCAGTTTGTCTCTGTGGCATGGATACCTACCTGCAGCGCTCGACTATCGGTGTGTGGTGGGGGAAGAGGGAGGCCCAATTAACTATAGAGGTACAATGGCTGGTATATGTGTGGAGGAGGAGAGAAGCCTACCTCATGTATTAAGGGGATCGATCTGCCTCATGTATTAAGGGAGATCGATTGGCATCCATGCATATGTGCAGGAGAGGAATAAGGTTGGGAGAGAGACAGAGCCAGAGTGTTGGAGGGGGTGGTAGTGGAGTTGCTTCTAATAAATGGTGGGATAGGCTTGCTAGACAAACGGAGGGCACGCCCGCAATATCAATAAGAGAGGAGATGGCTGCTTGTTGTCTGTGCACGTGCGTGTGAGAGACGGGTCAGGAGGCATGCACGAATGGTGAGGGGGGATGATGTGGCTGTGGTAAGCAGACGTAACTACATAGGAAGACCAATCGCCCTGTGTTAGAGAAAGGAGAGACATAACTTGTGAGGTACGTCGATCGATGGGGGGGTAGTTAAATTTGATCTAGGTATATGTTGGGAGATCGATCGGTATACATGCATGTGTGTGTTAGAAGCAAATGAGGCACGAGGAGAAGGATAGAGAGAGAGAGGGATGCATGTAGGAGGTGGTACAAGAGGCATACTATATCGAGGGGGGAGGAGTGTGCGAGTACGAGAATGATGAAAAGAGTGGTGGGAGTGAGGCATGGACGGTGACAAGAGAAGAGGGGAAGCTTGTGTTTGTGCTAGGCACACCTGGCTAGAGAGGCATATCGATCGATGTGTGCCGTAAAGAAGGAGCTGGGGGGCCTACACACACCGTGGGTGAACGACCTAAAGTGAAAAGATGAATTTACGCGATGGAGCTAGAGAATGTTGAGGGAGGGTGAGAGGGGTGTGGGCGTGTGCATGCACAAGAGAAAGTTAGCGCTAGCTACAAAGATAAGAGGGTTGTGTGGGTGTAAAAGACGAATAGAGATCATATATACTTCATTATAAAAAGTGAATTCAGATATTTGAAGAATTTATCATAGTGTTTCAAACTGACGCATGTGTGAATATATATAACGGTGATACACATGGTGTGGTTATGAACATGTTATACTACATTTAATATATCTTATCTCTATTCTTATAAAAGACAGAGTTGTTGATGATGGTGTGCCTGCCATCCTGCATTATAGGCCGACCGATTTATATCTGGCGGATAGCAAGGAAACTATGATGGTTGAAGTTGGCAACAACCATGATTGTAGATTCTTATTGAAATAGAGAAACGAATTCAAATTTAGTTCGAATTGCAGCGGTAGTATAAGCATTTGGAATGCACTAAAATGTTGGTATGAGTAGGTTACATGCATTATACAGCAAGTGAAAAAAATTTAATCGGACATAACATGGATTCATACTCCCTCCTTCCATCTATATAGGGTGTAATGAGATTTTTAAGACCGCCTTTGCCTATTGACAAGATTAATAGTACATGACATGCACAATGTGAAAATTATATCATTGAAAGAACCTTTCACAGATGAATTTAATGGTGTGCTTTGTGTAAGTTGCATGTCATATATCATTGCTCTAATATTTGGTCAAAGTTAGCATCGAAAAACGCATTAGGCCCTATATAGATGAAGGAGGGAGTAGCTTTGAATAGCATTTGTATAGTAAAACGGGGCAAGACTCTCTCTTTGTGTGGTGTGAATAGTTTTATTTTTTTCGTTTTCTTTTTGGTTGAGGGAAGTGCGAATTGATTTGGTACGTACAAGTACAATATTACTACACATTAGGATTGTCCCTAAAATTCAACCCGCGTCTTGTTATATCCCGAAAATTCAGATATCGTGCTCCCAAAACTGGCGCCTTCACAACCCGCGCCTTGGTATCCCGAAATTACAACGCGCGCGAAAACTCCCTCCAGCTGCCAAATCCCGACATGCGAAATCCCCCTTCTAACCCTGAGCCGAAAGGGCCGCTAGTTCAAATCGGTGGGGGGTACTTTTGTAACACACCCTACATTTTGGACAAGCGCGTCCCTAAGTCATGCTTCACCCCCTCCCATCGCCCCCTTTTCGCCATTCGAAATCCCAGGCCGCCATAACCTCTCCGCTCCAGCCGTGAAACCCCACCCTCCTCCATCCGCCACATCACCGCTGCCCAGCCGGAGCCTCTTCCCCGACGATGTCGTCCACCACAACAGCTCGACGTCCCTCGTCCACCTCCCCGGATGAGGTGTTGGGGAACGTAGCAGAAATTCAAAATTTTCCTACGTGTCACCAAGATCTATCTATGGAGAGACTAGCAACAAGGGGAAGGAGAGTGCATCTACATACCCTTGTAGATCGCTAAGCGGAAGCGTTCAAGTGAACGGGGTTGATGGAGTCGTACTCGTCGTGATTCAGATCACCGATGATCCTAGTGTCGAACGGACGGCACCTCCGCGTTCAACACACGTACAGCCCGGTGACGTCTCCCATGCCTTGATCCAGCAAGGAGAGAGGGAGAGGTTGAGGAAGACTCCATCCAGCAACAGCACAATGGCGTGGTGGTGATGGAGGAGCGTGGCAATTCTACAGGGCTTCGCCAAGCACCGCAGAAGAGGAGAAGAACTTGGGAGAGAGGGAGGGGCTGCACCAAAGGCAAAAAGGTGTATTTGAGAGGCCCTCCTACCCCACTATATATAGGGATCCCAAGGGGGGGGGGGTGCGCCAGCCCCTAGGAGATCCAATCTCCAAGGGGCGGCGGCCAGGGGAGGAGTCCTCCCCCCCCCCAAGGCACCTAGGAGGTGCCTTCCCCTGATGGGACTCTTCCTTTAGGGTTTCCCCTTCACCCTAGGCGCATGGGCCCTAGGGGAAGTGGTGCCCCAGCCCACTTTGGGCTGGATCCCTTCTCACTTCAGCCCATGGGACCCTTCGGGATAGGTGGCCCCACACGGTGGGCCCCCGGGACCCTTCCGGTGGTCCCGGTACAATACCGATGACCCCGAAACTTGTCCCGATGGCCGAAACAGGACTTCCTATATATAAATCCTTACCTCCGGACCATTCCGGAACTCCTCGTGACGTCCGGGATCTCATCCGGGACTCCGAACAACATTCGGTAACCACATACAAGCTTCCTTTATAACCCTAGCGTCATCGAACCTTAAGTGTGTAGACCCTACGGGTTCGAGAGACATGCAGACATGACCGGGATGTTCTCCGGCCAATAACCAACAGCGGGATCTGGATACCCATGATGGCTCCCACATGTTCCACGATGATCTCATCGGATGAACCACAATGTCATGGACTTAATCAATCCCGTATACAATTCCCTTTGTCTATCGGTATGTTACTTGCCCGAGATTCGATCGTCGGTATCTAATACCTAGTTCAATCTCGTTACCGGCAAGTCTCTTTACTCGTTCCGTAACACATCATCCCGTGATCAACCCCTTGGTCACATTGCGCATATGATGTGAAGGAAATATGCCCTAGAGGCAATAATAAAGTTATTATTTATTTCCTTATAATCATGATAAATGTTTATTATTCATGCTAGAATTGTATTAACCGGAAACATAATACATGTGTGAATACATAGACAAACAAAGTGTCAGTTGTATGCCTCTACTTGACTAGCTCGTTAATCAAAGATGGTTATGTTTCCTAACCATGAACAATGAGTTGTTATTTGATTGACGAGGTCACATCATTAGTTGAATGATTTGATTGACATGACCCATTCCATTAGCTTAGCACCCGATCGTTTAGTATGTTGCTATTGCTTTCTTCATGACTTATACATGTTCCTATGACTATGAGATTATGCAACTCCCGTTTGCCGGAGGAACACTTTGGGTGCTACCAAACGTCACAACGTAACTGGGTGATTATAAAGGAGCATTACAGGTGTCTCCAAAGGTAGATGTTGGGTTGGCGTATTTCGAGATTAGGATTTGTCACTCCGATTGTCGGAGAGGTATCTCTGGGCCCTCTCGGTAATGCACATCACATAAGCCTTGCAAGCACTGCAACTAATATGTTAGTTGTGAGATGATGTATTACAGAACGAGTAAAGAGACTTGCCAGTAACGAGATTGAACTAGGTATTGGATACCGATGATCAAATCTCGGGCAAGTAACATACCGATGACAAAGGGAACAACGTATGTTGTTATGCGGTTTGACCGATAAAGATCTTCGTAGAATATGTAGGAGCCAATATGGGCATCCAGGTCCCGCTATTGGTTATTGACCGGAGACGTGTCTCGGTCATGTCTACATTGTTCTCGAACCCATAGGGTCCGCACGCTTAAGGTTACGATGATAGTTATATTATGAGTTTATGCATTTTGATGTACCGAAGGTTGTTCGGAGTCCCGGATGTGATCACGGACATGACGAGGAGTCTCGAAATGGTCGAGACATAAAGATTGATATATTGGAAGCCTATGTTTGGACATCGGAAGTGTTCCGGGTGAAATCGGGATTTTACCGGGTTACCGGGAGGTTACCGGAACCCCCCGGGAGTCATATGGGCCTTCATGGGCCTTAGTGGAAAGGAGAAAGGGGCAGCCCAAGGTGGCTGCGCCAGTTCCCCCTCCCCTAGTCCTATTAGGACTAGGAGAAGGTGGCCGGCCCCCCTCTCCCTCTTTCCCCCTTTGGGGAATCCTAGTTGGAATAGGATTGGGGGGAAGTCCTACTCCCGGAAGGAGTAGGACTCCTCCTGCCCCCTCCTCCCTGGCCGGCGCCCCCTCCCCCCTTAGCTCCTTTATATACTGAGGTAGAGGCACCCTAGAAGACACAAGTTGATCCACGTGATCTATTCCTTAGCCGTGTGCGATGCCCCCTGCCACCATATTACTCGATAATACTGTAACGGAGTTTAGGCGAAGCCCTGCTGCTGTAGTTCATCAAGATCGTCACCACACCGTCGTGCTGACGGAACTCTTCCCCGACACTTTGCTGGATCGGAGTCCAGGGATCGTCATCGAGCTGAACGTGTGCTCGAACTCGGAGGTGCCGTAGTTTCGGTGCTTGATCGGTTGGATCGTGAAGATGTACGACTACTTCCTCTACATCGTGTCACCGCTTCCGCAGTCGGTCTGCGTTGGGTACGTAGACAACACTCTCCCGTCTCGTTGCTATGCATCACATGATCTTGCGTGTGCGTAGGAAATTTTTTGAAATTACTACGTTCCCAACAGTGGCATCCGAGCCTAGGTTTTATATGTTGATGTTATATGCACGAGTAGAACACAAGTGAGTTGTGGACGATACAAGTCATACTGCCTACCAGCATGTCATACTTTGGTTCGGCGGTATTGTTGGACTAGACGACCCGGACCAACATTACGCGTACGCTTACGCGAGACCGGTTCTCCCGACATGCTTTGCACACAGGTGGCTTGCGGGCGACTGTCTCTCCAACTTTAGTTGAACCAAGTGTGGCTACGCCCGGTCCTTGCGAAGGTTAAAACGGAGTCTATTTGACAAACTATCATTGTGGTTTTGATGCGTAGGTGAGATTGGTTCTTACTTAAGCCCGTAGCAGCCAGGTAAAACATGCAACAACAAAGTAGAGGACGTCTAACTTGTTTTTGCAGGGCATGTTGTGATGTGATATGGTCAAGGCATGATGCTGAATTTTATTGTATGAGATGATCATGTTTTGTAACCGAGTTATCGGCAACTGGCAGGAGCCATATGGTTGTCGTTTTATTGTATGCAATGCAATCCCGATGTAATGCTTTACTTTATTACTAAACGGTAGTGATAGTCATGGAAGCATAAGATTGGCGAGACGACAACGATGCTACGATGGAGATCAAGGTGTCGCGCCGGTGACGATGGTGATCATGACGGTGCTTCGGAGATGGAGATCACAAGCACAAGATGATGATGGCCATATCATATCACTTATATTGATTGCATGTGATGTTTATCTTTTTATGCATCTTATCTTGCTTTGATTGACGGTAGCATTATAAGATGATCTCTCACTAATTATCAAGAAGTGTTCTCCCTGAGTATGCACCGTTGCCAAAGTTCGTCGTGCCCAGACACCACGTGATGATCGGGTGTGATAAGCTCTACGTCCATCTACAACGGGTGCAAGCCAGTTTTGCACACGCAGAATACTCGGGTTATACTTGACGAGCCTAGCATATGCAGATATGGCCTCGGAACACGGAGACCGAAAGGTCGAGCGTGAATCATATAGTAGATATGATCAACATAATGATGTTCACCGATGAAACTACTCCATCTCACGTGATGATCGGACATGGTTTAGTTGATTTGGATCACGTGATCACTTAGAAGATTAGAGGGATGTCTATCTAAGTGGGAGTTCTTAAGTAATATGATTAATTGAACTTTAATTTATCATGAACTTAGTCCTGGTAGTATTAGCATATCTATGTTGTGGATCAATAGCTCGCATTGTTGCTTTCATGTGTTTATTTTGATATGTTCCTAGAGAAAATTGTGTTGAAAGATGTTAGTAGCAAAGATGCGGATTGGATCCGTGATCTGAGGTTTATCCTCATTGCTGCACAGAATAATTATGTCCTTGATGCACCGCTAGGTGACAGACCTATTGCAGGAGCAGATGCAGACGTTATGAACGTTTGGCTAGCTCAATATGATGACTACTTGATAGTTTAGTGCACCATGCTTAACGGCTTAGAATCGGGACTTCAAAGACGTTTTGAACGTCATGGACCATATGAGATGTTCCTGGAGTTGAAGTTAATATTTCAAGCAAATACCCGAGTTGAGAGATATGAAGTCTTCAACAAGTTCTATAGCTAAAAGATGGAGGAGAATCGCTCAACTAGTGAGCATGTGCCCAGATTGTCTGAGTACAACAATCGCTTGAATCAAGTGGGAGTTAATCTTCCAGATAAGATAGTGATTGACAGAATTCTCTAGTCACCATCACCAAGTTAGTAGAACTTCGTGATGAACTATAATATGCAAGGGATAACGGAAACAACTCCCAAGCTCTTCGTGATGCTGAAATCAACGAAGGTAGAAATCAAGAAAAACATCAAGTGTTGATGGTTGACAAGATCACTAGTTTCAAGAAAAGGGCAGAGGGAAGAAGGGGAACTTCAAGAAGAACAGCAAGCAAGTTGCTGCTCAAGTGAAGAAGCCCAAGTCTGGTCCTAAGCCTGAGACTAAGTGCTTCTACTGCAAAGGGACTGGTCACTGGAAGCGGAACTACCCCAAGTGATTGGCGGATAAGAAGGATGGCAAAGTGAACATAAGTATATTTGATATACATGTTATTGATGTGTACTTTACTAGTGTTTATAGCAACCCTCAGTATTTGATACTAGTTCAGTTGCTAAGATTAGTAACTCGAAACGGGAGTTGCAGAATAAACAGAGACTAGTTAAGGGTGAAGTGACGATGTGTGTTGGAAGTGGTTCCAAGATTGATATGATCATCATCGCACACTCCCTATACTTTCGGGATTAGTGTTGAACCTGAATAAGTGTTATTTGGTGTTTGCGTTAAGCATGAATATGATTTGATCATTTATTGTAATACGGTTATTCATTTAAGTAAGAGAATAAATTGTTGTTCTGTTTACATGAATAAAACCTTATATGGTTACACACCCAATGAAAATAGTTCGTTGGATCTCGATCGTAGTGATACACATAATCATAATATTGAAACCAAAAGATGCAAAGTTAATAATGATAGTGCAACTTATTTGTAGCACTGCCGTTTAGGTCATATTGGAGTAAAGCGCATGAAGAAACTCCATGCTGATGGGATTTTGGAATCACTTGATTATGAATCACTTGACGCTTGCGAACCATGCCTCATGGGCAAGATGACTAAAACGCCGTTCTCCGGAACAATGAAGCAAGCAACAGATTTGTTGGAAATCATACATACTGATGTATGTGGTCCGATGAATATTGAGGCTCGCGATAGATATCATTATTTTCTGATCTTCACAGATGATTTGAGCAGATATGAGTATATCTACTTGATGAAACAAAGGTCTGAAACATTTGAAAAGTTCAAAGAATTTCAGAGTGAAGTGGAGAATCATCGTAACAAGAAAATAAAAGTTTCTACGATATGATCGCAGAGGTAAAATATTTGAGTTACGAGTTTGGCCTTCAGTTAAAACAATGTGAAATAGTTTCACTACTCACGCCACCTGGAACACCACAATGTAATGGTGTGTCCGAACGTCATAACCGTACTTTATTAGATATGGTGCGATCTATGATGTCTCTTACCGATCTACCATTATCGTTTTGGGGTTATGCATTAGAGACAGCTGCATTCACGTTAAATAGGGCACCATCTAAAGTCCGTTGAGACGACACAATCTGAACTGTGGTTTGGCAAGAAACCAAAGTTGTCGTTTCTTAAAGTTTGGGGTTATGATGCTTATATGAAAAAGTTTCATCCTAATAAGCTCAAACCCAAATCGAAGAAATATGTCTTCATAGGATACCCAAAGGAGACTGTTGGGTACACCTTCTATCACAAATCCGAAGGCAAGACTTTTGTTGCTAAATTCGGAGTTTTTCTAGAGAAGGAGTTTCTCTCGAAAGAAGTGAGTGGGAGGAAAGTAGAACTTGATGAGGTAACTGTACCTTCTCCCTTATTGGAAAGTAGTTCATCACAGAAATCTGTTCCTGTGACTACTACACCAATTAGTGAGGAAGCTAATGATGATGATCATGTAACTTCAGATCAAGTTACTACCAAATCTCGTAGGTAAGCCAGAGTGAGATCCGCACCAGAGTGGTACGGTAATCCTGTTCTGGAAGTCATGTTACTAGACCATGACAAACTTGCGAACTATGAGGAAGCGATGATGAGCCCAGATTCCGCGAAATGGTTTGAGGCCATGAAATCTGAGATATGATCCATGTATGAGAACAAAGTATGGACTTTGGTTGACTTGCCCGATGATCGGCAAGCCATAGAAAATAAATGGATCTTCAAGAGGAAGACGGACGCTGATAGTAGTGTTACTATCTACAAAGCTAGAATTGTCGCAAAAGGTTTTCGACAAGTTCAAGGTGTTGACTACGATGAGATTTTCTCACTCGTATCTATGCTTAAGTCTGTCCGAATCATGTTGGCAATTGCCGCATTTTATGAAATCTGGCAAATGGATAAACAAAACTGCATTCCTTAATGGATTTACTAAAGAAGAGTTGTATACGATGCAACTAGAAGGTTTTGTCGATCCTAAAGGTGTTAACTAAATATGCAAGCTCCAGCGATCCATCTATGGACTGGTGCAAGAATCTCGGAGTTGGAATATACGCTTTGATAAGTTGATCAAAGCATATAGTTTTATACAGACTTGCGGTGAAGCCTGTATTTACAAGAAAGTGAGTGGGAGCACTACATCATTTCTGATAAGTATATGTGTATGACATATTGTTGATCAGAAATAATGTAGAATTATTCTGCAAAGCATAAAGGAGTGTTTGAAAGGAGTTTTTCAAAGAAAGACCTCGGTAAAGCTGCTTACATATTGAGCTTCAAGATCTATAGAGATAGATCAAGACGCTTGATAAGTTTTTTCAATGAGTACATACCTTGACAAGATTTTGAAGTAGTTCAAAATGGAGCAGTCAAAGAAAGAGTTCTTGTCTGTATTACAAGGTGTGAAGTTGAGTAAGACTCAAAGCCCGACCACGGCAGAAGATAGAAAGAGAATGAAAGTCATTCCCTATGCCTTGGCCATAGGTTCTATAAAGTATGTCATGCTGTATACCAGATCTATTGTATACCCTGCACTGATTTGGCAAGGGAGTACAATAGTGATCTAGGAGTAGATCACTGGACAGCGGTCAGAATTATCCTTAGTAAAATAAAGGATATGTTTCTCGATTATGGACATGACAAAAAGGTTCGTCGTAAAGGGTTACGTCGATGCAAGTTTTTGACACTAATCCATATGATTCTAAGTCTCAATCTGGATACATATTGAAAGTGGGAGCAATTAGCTAGAGTAGCTCCGTGCAGAGCATTGTAGACATAGAATTTTGCAAAATACATACGGATCTGAATTTGGCAGGCCCGCTGACTAAATTTCTCTCACAAGCAAAACATGATCACTCTTTGGGTGTTAATCACATAGCGATGTGAACTAGATTATTGAATCTAGTAAACCCTTTGGGTGTTAGTCACATGGAGATGTGAACCAATCACATAAAGATGTGAACTATTGGTGTTAATCACATAGCGATGTGAACTAGATTATTGACTCTAGTGCAAGTGGGAGACTGAAGGAAATATGCCCTAGAGGCAATAATAAAGTTATTATTTATTTCCTTATAATCATGATAAATGTTTATTATTCATGCTAGAATTGTATTAACCGGAAACATAATACATGTGTGAATACATAGACAAACAAAGTGTCACTAGTATGCCTCTACTTGACTAGCTGTTAATCAAAGATGGTTATGTTTCCTAACCATGAACAATGAGTTGTTATTTGATTGACGAGGTCACATCATTAGTTGAATGATCTGATTGACATGACCCATTCCATTAGCTTAGCACCCGATCGTTTAGTATGTTGCTATTGCTTTCTTCATGACTTATACATGTTCCTATGACTATGAGATTATGCAACTCCCATTTGCCGGAGGAACACTTTGGGTGCTACCAAACGTCACAACGTAACTGGGTGATTATAAAGGAGCATTACAGGTGTCTCCAAAGGTAGATGTTGGGTTGGCGTATTTCGAGATTAGGATTTGTCACTCCGATTGTCGGAGAGGTATCTCTGGACCCTCTCGGTAATGCACATCACATAAGCCTTGCAAGCACTGCAACTAATATGTTAGTTGTGAGATGATGTATTACAAAATGAGTAAATAGACTTGCCGGTAACGAGATTGAACTAGGTATTGGATACCGACGATCAAATCTCGGGCAAGTAACATACCGATGACAAAGGGAACAATGTATGTTGTTATGCGGTCTGACCGATAAAGATCTTCGTAGAATATGTAGGAGCCAATATGGGCATCCAGGTCCCGCTATTGGTTATTGACCGGAGACATGTCTCGGTCATGTCTACATTGTTCTCGAACCCGTAGGGTCCGCACGCTTAAGGTTACGATGACAGTTATATTATGAGTTTATGCATTTTGATGTACCGAAGGTTGTTCGGAGTCCCGGATGTGATCACGGACATGACGAGGAGTCTCTAAATGGTCGAGACGTAAAGATTGATATATTGGAAGCCTATGTTTGGACATCGGAAGTGTTCCGGGTGAAATCGGGATTTTACCGGGTTGCCGGGAGGTTACCGGAACCCCCCGGGAGCCATATGGGCCTTCATGGGCCTTAGTGGAAAGGAGAAAGGGGCAGCCCAAGGTGGCTGCGCCAGTTCCCCCTCCCCTAGTCCTATTAGGACTAGGAGAAGGTGGCCGGCCCCCCTCTCCCTCTTTCCCCCTTTGGGGAATCCTAGTTGGAATAGGATTGGGGGGGAGTCCTACTCCCGGAAGAAGTAGGACTCCTCCTGCGCCCTCCTCCCTGGCCGGCGCCCCCCTCCCCCCTTGGCTCCTTTATATACTGAGGTAGAGGCACCCTAGAACACACAAGTTGATCCACGTGATCTATTCCTTAGCCGTGTGCAGTGCCCCCTGCCACCATATTCCTCGATAATACTGTAGCGGAGTTTAGGCAAAGCCCTGCTGCTGTAGTTCATCAAGATCGTCACCACGCCGTCGCGCTGACGGAACTCTTCCCCGACACTTTGCTGGATCGGAGTCCGGGGATCGTCATCGAGCTGAACGTGTGCTCGAACTCGGAGGTGCCGTAGTTTCGGTGCTTGATCGGTTGGATCGTGAAGACATACGACTACTTCCTCTATGTCGTGTCACCGCTTCCGCAGTCGGTCTGCGTTGGGTACGTAGACAACACACTCCCGTCTCGTTGCTATGCATCACATGATCTTGCGGGTGCGTAGGAATTTTTTTGAAATTACTACGTTCCCAACATGATGATGTCCTACCGAGTGGGCCTAGAGATACCTCTCCGTTTACACGGAGTGACAAATCCCAGTCTCGATTCGTGCCAACCCAACAGACACTTTCAGAGATACCTGTAATGCACCTTTATAGCCACCCAGTTACGTTGTGACGTTTGATACACCCAAAGCATTCCTACGGTATCCGGGAGTTGCACAATCTCATGGTCTAAGGAAATGATACTTGACATTAGAAAAGCTTTAGCATACGAACTACACGATCTTTGTGCTAGGCTTAGGATTGGGTCTTGTCCATCACATCATTCTCCTAATGATGTGATCCCGTTATCAACGGCATCCAATGTCCATGGTTAGGAAACCGTAACCATCTATTGATCAACGAGCTAGTCAACTAGAGGCTTACTAGGGACATGGTGTTGTCTATGTATCCACACATGTATCTGAGTTTCCTATCAATACAATTATAGCATGGATAATAAACGATTATCATGAACAAGGAAATATAATAATAACCAATTTATTATTGCCTCTAGGGCATATTTCCAACAGTCTCCCACTTGCACTAGAGTCAATAATCCAGTTTCACATCACCATGTGATTAACACTCACAGGTCACATCACCATGTGACTAACACCCAAGAGTTTACTAGAGTCAGTAGTCTAGCTCACATCACTATGTGATTAACACTCAATGAGTTCTAGGTTTGATCATGTTGCTTGTGACAGAGGTTTTAGTCAACGGGTCTGAACCTTTCAGATCCGTATGTGGTTTACAAATCTCTATGTCATCTCCTAGATGTAGCTACCACGTTCTATTTGGAGCTATTCCAAATAACTGTTCTACTTAGAGCTATTCTAAATTGTTGCTCCATTATACGTACCCGACATCTCTACTCAGAGCTATCCGGATAGGTGTTAAGCTTGCATCGACGTAACTCTTTACGTCGAACTCTTTATCACCTCCATAATCGAGAAAATTCGTTAGTCCACTAGTTACTAAGGATAACTTTGACCGCTGTCCTGTGATCCATTCTTGGATCACACTTGTACCCCTTGACTGACTCATGGCAAGGCACACTTCAGGTGCGGTACACAGCATAGCATACTGTAGAGCCTATGTCTTAAGCATAGGGGACGACCTTCGTCCTTTCTCTCTATTCTGCCGTGGTCGAGCTTTAAGTCTTAACTTCATACCTTACAACTCAGACAAGAACTCCTTCTTTGACTGATCCATCTTGAACACCTTCAAGATCATGTCAAGGTATGTGCTCATTTGAAATTACTTTTAAGCATTTTGATCTATCCTTATAGATCTTGATGCTCAATGTTCAAGTAGCTTAATCCAGGCTTTCCATTGAAAACACTTTCCAAATGACCCTATATGATTTCCAGAAATTCTACGTCATTTCTGATCCATAATATGTCAACAACATATACTCATCAGAAATTCTATAGTGCTCCCACTCACTTCTTTGGAAATACAAGTTTCTCAAAAACTTTGTATAAACCCAAAATATTTGATCATCTCATCAAAGCATACATTCCAACTCCGAGATGCTTACTCCAGTCCTTAGAAGGATAGCTGGAGCTTTGCATACTTATTAGCATCTTTCAGGATTGACAAAACCTTCTGGTTGTATCACATACAACCTTTCCTCAAGAAAATTGTCGAGGAAACAATGTTTTGACATCCTATCTGCAAGATTTCATAAATAATGCAGTGACTGCTAATATAATTCCAACAGACTCTTAGCATCGCTACGAGTGAGAAAATCTCACCGTAGTCAACTCCTTGAACTTGTCGGGAAACTTCTTAACGACAAGTCAAACTTTCTTAATGGTGACATTTACCATCATTGTCCGTCTTCCTTTTAAAATCCATCTGTACTCAATAGCCTTACGACCATCGAGCCATCTTGCCAAAGTCTACACTTTGTTTTCATACATGGATCCTCTCTCGGATTTTATGGCCTCGAGCCATTTATCGGAATCCAGGCCCACCATCGCTTCTCCATAGCTCGTAGGTTCATTGTTGTCTAGCAACATGACTTCCAAGACATGATTACGTACCACTTTGAAGTAGTACGCATCCTTGTCATCCCACGAGGTTTGGTAGTGACTTGATCTGAAGTTTCATGATCACTATCATAAGCTTCCACTTCAATTGGTGTAGGTGCCACAGGAACAATTCTTTGTGCCCTGCTATACACTAGTTGAAGTAACGGTTCAATAACCTCATCAAGTCTCCACTATCCTCCCACTCAATTCTTTCGAGAGAAACTTTTCCTCGAGAAAGGACCCGATTCTAGAAACAAACCCTTATTGCTTTCGGATCTGAGACAGGAGGTATACCCAACTGTTTTGGGTGTCCTATGAAGATGCATTTATCCGCTTTGGGTTTGATCTTATCAGCCTGAAACTTTGTCATATAAGCGTCGCAGCCCCAAACTTTTAAGAAATGACAGCTTAGGTTTTTCCTAAACCATAGTTCATACGGTGTCACCTCAACGGAATTACGTGGTGCCCTATTTAAAGTGAATGTGGTTGTCTCTAATGCCTAACCCATAAGCTATTGTGGTAATTCGATAAGAGACATCATGGTATGCATCATATCCAATATGGTGCAGTTATGATGTTCGGACACACCATCACACTATGGTGTTCCAGGCTGTATCAGTTGTGAAACAATTTCCACAATGTCTTAATTTTGTGCCAAACTCGTAATTCAGATATTCATCTCTATGATCATATCATAGATCTTTTATCCTCTTGTCATGACGATCTTTCAACTTCACCCCGAAATTACTTGAACCTTTCAATAATTCAGACTCGTGATTCATCAAGTAAATATACTCAATATCTACTCAAATCATCTGTGAAGAAAGAACATAACGATATCCACTACATGCCTCAGCACTCATTGGACTGCACACATCAAAAATGTATTACTTCCAACAAGTTTCTTTCTAGTTCCATTTTACTGAAACCGAGGCTTTCAGTCATCTTGCCCATGTGGTATGATTTGCATGTCTCAAGTGATTCAAAATCAAGTGAGTACAAAATGGTCCATTTGCATGGAGTTTCTTCATGCATACACACCAATAGACATGGTTCGCATGTCTCAAACTTTTCAAAAATGCGTGAGTCCAAAGATCCATCAACATGGAGCTTCTTCATGCGTTTTATACTGATATGACTTACGTGGCTGTGCCACAAGTAGGTGGTACTATCATTACTATCTTTTGGTATGAACATGTGTATCACTACGATCGAGATTCAATAAACCATTCATTTTAGGCGTAAGACCATTGAGGGTATTATTCAAATAAACAGAGTAACCATTATTCTCCTTAAATGAATAATCGTATCGCGATAGACATAATCCAATCATGTCTATGCTCAACGCAAACACCAATCTCGATGGTAGAGGGAGCGTGCGATGCTTGATCATATCAACATTGGAAATACTTCCAACACATATCGTCAGCTCACCTTTAGCTAGTCTCCGTTTATTCCGTAGCTTTTATTTCGAGTTACTAACACTTAGCAACCGAACCGATATCTAATACCCTGGTGCTACTAGGAGTACTAGTAAAGTACACATCAACATAATGTATATCCAATATACTTCTATCGACCTTGCCAGCCTTCTAATCTACCAAGTATCTAGGGTAATTCTGCTCCAGTGGCTGTTCCCTTTATTACAGAAGCACTTAGTCTCGGGTTTGGGTTCAACCTTGGGTTTCTTCACTAGAGCAGCAGCTGAATTGCTGTTTCATGAAGTATCCCTTCTTGCCCTTGCCCTTCTTGAAACTAGTGGTTTCACCAACCATCAACAATTGATGCTCCTTCTTGATCTCTACTTTCGCGGTGTCAAACATCGCGAATATCTCAAGGATCATCATATATGTCCCTGATATATCATAGTTCATCACGAAGCTCTAGCAGCTTGGTGGTAATGACTTTGGAGAAACATCACTATCTCATCTGGAAGATCAACTCCCACTTGATTCAAGCGATTGTTGTACTCAGTCAATCTGAGCACAAGCTCAACAATTGAGCTTTTCTCCTTAGTTTGTAGGCTAAGAAAATCGTCGGAGGTCTTATACCTTTTGACGTGGGCACGAGCCTGAAATCCCAATTTCAGCCCTCGAAACATCTCATATGTTTCGCGACGTTTCAAAACATCTTTGGTGCCTCAATTCTAAACCATTTAACTGAACTATCACGTAGTTATCAAAACGTGTATGTCAGATGTTCGCAACATCCAGAGACGACGTTCGAGGTTCAACACACCGAGCGGTGCATTAAGGACATAAGCCTTCTATGAAGTAATGAGGACAATCCTCAGTTTACGGACCTAGTCCGCATAATTGCTACTATCAACTTTCAACTAATTTTTCTCTAGGAACATATCTAAACAGCGTGAGCTACGACATAATTTGCAAAGATCTTTTGACTATGTTCAGGATAATTAAGTTCATCTTATGAACTCCCACTTAGATAGACATCCCTCTAGTCATCTAAGTGATTACATGATCCGAGTCAACTAGGCCGTGTCCGATCATCATGTGAGACGGACTAGCCAACATCGGTGAACATCTTCATGTTGATCGTATCTACCATACGACTCATGCTCGACCTTTCGGTCTCTGTGTTCCGAGGCCATGTCTGTACATGCTAGGCTCGTCAAGTTAACCCTAAGTGTTTTTGCTGTGTTCCGAGGCCATGTCTGTACATGCTAGGCTCGTCAACACCCGTTGTATGTGAACGTAAGGATCTATCATACCCGATCATCACGGCGTGCTTCGAAACGACGAACTGTAGCAACGGTGCACAGTTAGGGGAGAACACTTCTTGAAATTTTAATGAGGGATCATCTTATTTACTACCGTCATTCTAAGCAAATAAGATGTATAAACATGATAAACATCACATGCAATCAAATAGTGACATGATATGGCCAATATCATGTAGCTCCTTTGATCTCCATCTTGGGGCTCCGTGATCATCTATTACAAGAACATGATCAATCTCATACATTACATATATCATTCATCACATCCTTTTGGCCATATCACATCACATAGCATACCCTGCAAAAACAAGTTAGACGTCCTCTAATTGTTGTTTGCATGTTTTACGTGGCTGCTATGGGTTTCTAGCAAGAACGTTTCTTACCTACGCAAAACCACAACGTGATATGCCAATTGCTATTTACCCTTCATAAGGACCCTTTTCATCGAATCCAATCCGACTAAAGTAGGAGAGACAGACACCCGCCAGCCACCTTATGCAACTAGTGCATGTTTGTCGGTGGAACCGGTCTCACGTAAGAGTACGTGTAAGGTTGGTCCGGGCCACTTCATCCCACAATACCGTCGAATCAAGATAAGACTAGTAACGGCAAGCATATTGAACAAAATCAACGCCCACAACTACTTTGTGTTCAACTCGTGCATAGAATCTACTCAATAGACCTAGCTCATGATGCCACTGTTGGGGAACGTAGCAGAAATTCAAAATTTTCCTACGTGTCACCAAGATCTATCTATGGAGAGACTAGCAACAAGGGGAAGGAGAGTGCATCTACATACCCTTGTAGATCGCTAAGCGGAAGCGTTCAAGTGAACGGGGTTGATGGAGTCGTACTCGTCGTGATTCAGATCACCGATGATCCTAGTGCCGAACGGACGACACCTCCGCGTTCAACACACGTACAGCCCGGTGACGTCTCCCATGCCTTGATCCAGCAAGGAGAGAGGGAGAGGTTGAGGAAGACTCCATCCAGCAACAGCACAACGGCGTGGTGGTGATGGAGGAGCGTGGCAATTCTGCAGGGCTTCGCCAAGCACCGCAGAAGAGGAGAAGAACTTGGGAGAGAGGGAGGGGCTGCACCAAAGGCAAAAAGGTGTATTTGAGAGGCCCTCCTACCCCACTATATATAGGGATCCCAAGGGGGGGGTGCGCCAGCCCCTAGGAGATCCAATCTCCAAGGGGCGGCGGCCAGGGGAGGAGTCCTCCCCCCCAAGGCACCTAGGAGGTGCCTTCCCCTGATGGGACTCTTCCTTTAGGGTTTCCCCTTCACCCTAGGCGCATGGGCCCTAGGGGAAGTGGCGCCCCAGCCCACTTTGGGCTGGATCCCTTCTCACTTCAGCCCATGGGACCCTCCGGGATAGGTGGCCCCACCCGGTGGGCCCCCAGGACCCTTCCGGTGGTCCCGGTACAATACCGATGACCCCGAAACTTGTCCCGATAGCCGAAACAGGACTTCCTATATATAAATCTTTACCTCCGGACCATTCCGGAACTCCTCGTGACGTCCTGGATCTCATCCGGGACTCCGAACAACATTCGGTAACCACATACAAGCTTCCTTTATAACCCTAGCATCATCGAACCTTAAGTGTGTAGACCCTACGGGTTCGGGAGACATGCAGACATGACCGAGCTGTTCTCCGGCCAATAACCAACAGCGGGATCTGGATACCCATGATGGCTCCCACATGTTCCACGATGATCTCATCGGATGAACCATGATGTCAAGGACTTAATCAATCTCGTATACAATTCCCTTTGTCTATCGGTATGTTACTTGCCCGAGATTCGATCGTCGGTATCTAATACCTAGTTCAATCTCGTTACCGGCAAGTCTCTTTACTCGTTCCGTAACACATCATCCCGTGATCAACCCCTTGGTCACATTGCGTATATGATGATGTCCTACCGAGTGGGCCCAGAGATACCTCTCCGTTTACATGGAGTGACAAATCCCAGTCTCGATTCGTGCCAACCCAACAGACACTTTCGGAGATACCTGTAATGCACCTTTATAGCCACCCAGTTACGTTGTGACGTTTGATACACCCAAAGCATTCCTACGGTATCCGGGAGTTGCACAATCTCATGGTCTAAGGAAATGATACTTGACATTAGAAAAGCTTTAGCATACGAACTACACGATCTTTGTGCTAGGCTTAGGATTGGGTCTTGTCCATCACATCATTCTCCTAATGATGTGATCCCGTTATCAACGACATCCAATGTCCATGGTTAGGAAACCGTAACCATCTATTGATCAACAAGCTAGTCAACTAGAGGCTTACTAGGGACATGGTGTTGTCTATGTATCCACACATGTATCTGAGTTTCCTATCAATACAACTATAGCATGGATAATAAACGATTATCATGAACAAGGAAATATAATACTAACCAATTTATTATTGCCTCTAGGGCATATTTCCAACATGAGGATCCGTTGTCCATCTCGCCGTCCCGCCAGTTCAGCCGCCCCGTCCTCCACCTCCAAGGAGCTGCTCCGACGATCGCCTCGTCTATCACGGCTGCTCCATCCCCACAACGTCGCCTTAACGTGCTCCACTGGAACCGCAACATCCTCACTGGCTCCTCGGACGAAGCCGAGGCCTACTCAAGGCCACCAAAGAGGTTGTGCACTCATCGCATTGCACCTTCTCCTTAACTCGACCTCCCGGCGCCGACGGTGCTCCATCCTGCACCCCCATGGAGAGGCTACCTTGAAGCCGGCACCGCGGGCGACATCTCCATGGCGGCTCTCCCCCAGTGCGAGGCCCCTTCGGCGGCGGTGTCCATACCAGCCGGATCTGCTGCTGCTGCTTCGGCTCTCGCTCGCTCGCTCGCGCTGCTGCTGTTGCTCCGGCTCTCGCTCGATCGCTCGCTCGCCCAGCTGCTGCTGCTGCTCTCCCCCTCGCTCGTGCTGCTGCTCTGCTCCGATTAAGCCACACTTCAGTCGGCTGAATCGACTTTTGGGTCAGTCAATTTTCAGGGGTTGGGGGGGGGGCTCGCCAGAGTTAAGGAAGAACCACCCGCAGTGGGGACGGGGGCTCAGTGGAGAGGTACCCTACTATCGATCTTAGGGTTCAGGGTGGGGGTGGGGGGCCTACAGGGCTGGCCGGGGCGGCGGTGGCGAGTTGTTTCGGGGCGGCGAGGCGGCGCTGGGGCCGACGGTTCGGCCGGTGGTGGCTGGCGGCTCAGGGGGGTGCAGGTTGAAGATGAACTGCAGGCCCTCCATAAACTACATGTCAAGTGCCTCTCTGCTACCATTGCGGTCAGTTTCGATAGTAGCATTCAGATTCCACAGTAAATTTCAGTTTCGACAGTTAAGTTCAGAGTCAACAGTTTTTACCTCATCTGTTGTAGTCAGGTGGTTTTTGGTGATGTTAATTTTACATCCATTTTACATCATCTATTGGAGATGCTATTAGAATCCCACTTGAGATTGACGATGTCTGGCTTGTGCTGCTTCAGCCTTGACGTCTTACGGCTCACCGAAGCTGCTCCAACGACAGAACGATCCATCACAACAGAGCAGTGCCCTGGACGCCATCTACAGATTCCTCAGATCTTCCTCCACACCTCCGACAGCCACCTCTGCCTCAACTGCTTCAGCGACCAACCCAATGATGCTGAGGTCGACACGGCTACGACAAAAAGGTTGTACACTTGTTGCATCACTTATTACTATACACTCAAGTCGATCCATTAGGGATATTTTGGTTCAACGGAAAAACATCGATCCACTGGTTGTTACCATCACTCTAAATTTCTGCATGCTCTCCTTACATGATCTCACCATATTTTTTTCGTATGCATGTCAGATATTGTACATAGTCATGCTGAACATGTAGAGAAAAATAGAAGAGTTTTGTGCGGCAATACAATGTCATGTAGACATCGCTCCATGGTGGGTTCAATGGCAAACCCTCCCCACCCCTCTCCAGATTGTAATCCAGAGGAAGATATCTATTCTGAGGCGGATTCAAACGCCGCTGACCACTCCTTTTTACCCCCAAGGTGTTTTCTCTACCTTGGCATGATGATGTTAGTCATATCATGCATATGTTGCCTTGCAGTGCCTACTTTTGACATCATATATGTCATCTGCTTAGTTTAGACATGTTCTGTAATGCCACCTGTTTAGTTTCTATATCATATATGGGAATTATGTAGTCTCATGTCTTTTAGCCAGCCATAATATATGTGAAATGTGCAATGCCATCCTGTTTAACCAGGCATCATATATTTGAATGATATCTTGCCCATCCTTTTCTTCATTACATTTCCATTTGTCGACAATGTTTGTACATTAAACTACTCTTCCTGTGAATCAGCCATTTGGGTGGGAGATGGAAAAATCTGGAGTGAAAACAAGGCCTTCAGAGCAGACAGTGCTACCTGTCGAAGTAGATCTCTTGTTGGGTCCCGATAGCTCCTCGGAGAAGGATTCAGAGACAGATGACCAGTCCTATTCCCCCACTGAGGTGTATGCTCTAACTTGGCACAGTTATACTGCTCATATCATGCATACGGTGTCTTGCATTGCATAGTTTAGACATCATATACACAATATTCAACACCATGTTCTTAGTTCATACATCATATTGAATGCCCTCTGTTTAGAATATAAATCACATATGTGAATTAAATGATGTGATCCTGATTACTTAGATAACATGTAGGTGAATTATGTCATGCGATCCTGTTTAGTTATTCATCATATCTTTGAATTATGTTATGCTATGCTATCCAGTTTAGATAGACATCATATATGTGAAATTATGTCATGCTATCTGTTTTAGTTAAACAATATACATGTCAACTATTTCATGCCCTCTTTTTTCCACACTATCTATTGCATCTGTCTCTCATACAATCTCTGTACATTCAACTATGTTTCCTGTTTATCAGCCATTTGAATTGGAGCGGGTGATGCCAATATCTAGCGGACTAAAAACACGATCTTCAAATAAAATAGTGCTACCTCTTGGTGGAGATAGCACCCCAGTTGTACATGCACAAGAACCAGCCCTACCACACATAACCCAAACTCTCGCAGATTGTACCCCTACTACGATGGACAGAGAACCAGCTTCACCCAATCTAACCCCAACCCCAGCCGATAGTAAACCAGTTCCTGTTGACACAGCACCATCTCCACCACAGAGCTCCCAAACAAGAGCAATTAGTAAGGCAACTCCGGTGCCCAATGGTCCAGTACTATCACGGCGAATGCCAACTCCACCAGTTAGTACGCCTATTCCTGTGGAGGAAGCACAACCAGCTAGTCGTAGTTTAGCATCTACCACATTTGATGTTGTTAAATCGTATGTGCGTATCTTCCCATCTTGGAAATATTATACTGAAGATGAAGGAAAATGCTAGTTGCAGGTGTTTGTCCAGGATTTATGTGTAAGTAATGTTATTCATGGCAATTACTTTGCTTCGTCCCATACATCCTACCTCCATGATGGTTATAATACAACAAATTTTCCCATTTTTCTCTATAGAGAAGGACCGATTTGGAAACTCAGGATGAGGTAACCTGTGCTAATACCTCTGCTATCTTCAAGAATGCTTGGTGGCAGTATCGGAATTACCTGAAGAAAACGTACTTCACCGGCAAACAAACTCATCAAATTCCCTTACGTTCTCCTGAGACACATTTACTGGACGATGACTGGGAACGCCTTGTTCTGTACTGGTCCCGAACCAAGAATGTGGTAAGGTCTATGAGCTCATTTTCTATTTTTAAGTATTATATTCTTGCGTCTTACCGTACTCTGTTCATGTAGAACAAGTGCCTAAACCTGAAGAACAACTGTTCTAATTTAAGATTCCATTGCTATCATAGTTCAAAAAAGCGCTAGGCGTTAATTGTGCGTTTTGCCACCGCCTTGCGCTTTACTGACCGAAGCGCATGCTTATGCGCAGTTATGCACAGATTATGCGTAGTTATGCGCAATGCATTTTGCCAATGCCTAGAGCCTAGGCGCGCTTAAGAGCTCGCTTAGGCATGCCTTTTTTAACTATGATTACTTTGCTCTTGTATCACTGTATTTACTCATACAAACTTATTTTTGAATTGAACGATCCAATCGAAAGTCCAATGGCACAACATGTATGTTCACGCATGTTTCTTTAATAGGTTTGCTCTTATCAATAGCTCTGTTGATTTCAATTTCAATTGTGTATACAGTTGACTTTCATATCATGCACATTACTAGCATCACAACAGAGCCAATAGTGTTGTTGTACATGTAGACCCGTGGTACCCATCTGAAATCTTGTTGTGCTGTGTAGTTTCCCACGCTTTGTATTCTTTCACTGCTGCTTTGTCTTGAACTGATATGATTTGAACCGTGTCTCTATTTTGATTTGGCAAGACAATGCAGTGACCATAGGACATAGATATATGTTTTTTTGATGCTTTTATTATGTACTAGTACTTGGCAATATACGATTTGGTAGTTTAATCCTGTCCACCTTACTAATGAACTAGTTTACCGAAATGAGTTTCATATACTAGTGCATGCTAAACTTGTTATGTGTCTGCTTGTTTTCTTCTTTTAGAATGCTGACAGAAAATTGGGGAAGATTGCCTTATTAAGCAATGGTAAAGGAAGTAATGCATATAAGGTTCAGGATAGTGACACATCCTTGTTGGTCTCCAACAAAGCTGATAAAATAGTTAAGGAAGACTATCTTGAAGACAGCAAGACAACCCCAAAGTCCTGTCTTGGTTTAGTGTTCGAGTTACTGGCCACTACTGCTTGCAAAAGCTATTCAAACTCACTGTCTGAATCAGTTCAGTTTCTTAAGTCTCAACTACAAGCTGAAAGACATCGATCAGCTATGCTGCGACAAGAAGCGGAAGGACCGCGGAAGTCCCTGGAGCATTCAGATGCATACTTTCTGGTGCAACAGCAAGCGTTGGTGGATTTTAGCGCCAAACAGGACAAAGCTAATCAGCTTGCTAAGCTTATTGCCAGCATGGTGGATACCCAGGATAACGTTTCTTGAGCTCTTCTGAAGTTGTTTCAGTTATGCTCTTGTTTTGCTGCCGCGTTTATTTGCACTGGTGGCCAATTTTGACGGCCAGTGTATGTAATGTGCTGCTTTGTTCCCTATATTTGCACTGGTGGCAAACTTTGATGCCCAGTGGATGTAATATGTGCAATAGCGGTAATAGGCTAGCTTTAATTGCTTGCTTATTTATTTCCTTATTGTCTTGTTTAGTTGTTTGCTTGTAGTCACTGCAGTTCTTTTTCTGTTTATTTCTAGTGGCCACAATAGCCTATTTTTGGTAACTAGGCCAAAATAATCATGGGCCTTCTACGGGCCGTATGATCCATGGGCCTTCGTCCAGCCGTAGGATCCATTGGCCTTCTATACGGGCCTTAGGGTCCATGGGCCTTCTATGGGCCGTAGGGTCCATGGGATTCTACGGGCCATAGGGTCCATGGGCCTTCTACGGGCCATACTATCCATGGGCCTCATACGGGCTGTAGGATCCATGGGCCTTCTATGGGGCGTATCATCATTTCGCCAATCATGGGTCATACTATTTGTGGACCATAACGGGCCGTTAATAGGCCGTATTTGATAACTCTATGAAAACAGCCCAATGGGTTTTTTACATGAAAACGACCCAACGTATTAACAGTCCGCAAACGGGCCGACTGTAACGACGGCCTGAATTTGGCCCACAAGCAGAAAATGACAGTAACAGGCCGTATGTAACCGAATGCTGCAAATGAGCCCAAGAATCAATGGGCCCTAAGAAGGCCGAAAGATAACTTGGGTTGGAAACAGCCCAATGGAATAACAGGCCGTTAATGGGTATAAAGTGATACATTGTTCATTACGGGCCAGTTTCACCACGGGCTGTTAATGGGCCAAGAGTTACAAAGGTCCTCATATGGGCCGAAAGAATTCATGGGCCACACATGGGCCGGAAGTTAAAACGGGCTGAATCATATTGGACGGCCCACATGACGCTACTGGGCCTAATTCGGAAAGGGCGTAACGGGCCCTGGGTTAGCGGGCTGTAAATGGGATATATGCGAACATGCCATTAACAGGCTTTCGGTGGGCCGGCCCGCCACCTTTTGACCAAGTCAAACGGGCCGACCTTTTCACAAGAATGGGCCTCTGTTGGACAGTGCCACGTGTCGCCATGTCATAGGCGCCTTCGGTCCAATGAGCGGATGTCATCTGTCCCAACGGTGAGCCAACACGTGTTTCCTCCAGCCAATGATGATTTTACACATGGAAAATCCCCATTGGTCGGGGCTGTTAACGGGTTATCGGATCGAAAACCCGACTAGATAGCTTAACGGCGTTCTGTTATGGTGGATGCCACGTGTTGGTCACCCTTGATGAAAGCACTTCTGTGACGCGCGATTTATCGTCATGGAAGTGGACACTTCCGTGATGATAATTTTGGTAATGTCATGGAACACTTCTACGACAGCACAGGTATGACTATCTTGATTTTGTCATAAATTTGTCATGGATGTACATGCATGACAAAAAACGCAACCTACTGTGACAAACACGTATCATCACGGAAGTGTATTTTTTATAGTGGTGAGTATGGTTTTCGTAGAGAAAATTTTGAGTAGTGGTGGGTTGTTCAATAACTAAAGCGTCTTTACTTCTATTTGTGATATCAGTTACCACGATTTTCATAAACTAACTTCAGTTCAGGGATCTACAGAAAATTTGTAGTTTCTAGTGTTTTGGCAGTATTTTTTCAGTTGTGTGTTTTGTGTTCAGTAGCTTATTTAGCTTAGCTATGATTTGTAAAATAAAGTATCCATTTTTTCTGTTTTTGAATCGACATTTCGACTACTGCCATCTTGATGCGATGATTCAATTCTTTACATCCGCGTTTGAAAGCACATTCCATAATTGCAGGCGTTTTTTCATTTCTCGGCTACAGGAACTGGGTGCATGTCTTAAATGGCAATTAAGCAATCTTACGTGTGTGGGAACTTTGGTTCTAGGTTCGTTTGTTGGGCACAAACTTTTTTCTGGTTCGGTAAACTGTTAGTTTTACTTCACTTCAATCCAGTTCAATTATGTTCATTTGACTACCACTGTGTAGAGACACCGTGTTTATCATTTGTCAGATTTTCCCATCTATGTCACCCTTAGTTAATATTCTGTTTTTCCTTGATCATTGATTACTTTATTCATTCCACAAACTCCAAGTCACTTAGGCAGATAAAAGAATTTTTTTTCTGTAGGTTTTCTTTTGGTGTGTAAACCATTTGCCATTCAGAAAATACCCAAAAAAGTATTCCTGATACGTCTCCAACGTATCTATAATTTATGAAGTATTCACGCTATTTTATTATCATTCTTGGATGTTTTACAATCATTTTGTAGCAACATTATATCATTTTTTGGGATAACCTATTGACTCAATGCCCAGTGCCAGTTGCTGTTTTTTACATCGCAGGAAATCAATATCAAACGGAGTCCAAACACCGCGAAACTTTTTGTGGATTTTTTATGGACCAGAAGACCACCAATGGGCCAGAGCAGCACCTGGGGGGTGCCCCAAGGGGGGCACAACCCACCAGCGCGCGCATGGGGACCTTTTTGTTGCTAGTGCTTTCTCCATAACTTATACATGTTCCTATGACTATGAGATTATGCAACTCCCGAATATCGGAGTAATACTTTGTGTGCTACCAAACGTCACAACGTAACTGGGTGATTATAAAGGTGCTCTACAGGTGTCTCCAATGGTACTAGTTGAGTTGGCATAGATCAAGATTAGGATTTGTCACTGCGATTGTCGGAGAGGTATCTCTGGGCCCTCTCGGTAATGCACATCACTATAAGCCTTGCAAGAATTGTAACTAATGAGTTAGTTGTGGGATGATGCATTAGGGAACGAGTAAAGAGACTTGTCGGTAATGAGATTGAACAAGGTATTGAGATATCAACGATCGAATCTCGGGCAAGTAACATACCGATGACAAAGGGAACATCGTATGTTGTTATGCGGTTTGATCGATAAAGATCTTCGTAGAATATGTAGGAACCAATATGTGCATCCAGGTTCTGCTATTGGTTATTGACCGGAGATGAGTCTCGGTCATGTCTACATAGTTCTCGAACCCGTAGGGTCCACACGCTTAACGTTTGGTGATGATCGGTATTATGAGTTTATGTGTTTTGATGTACCGAAAGTAGTACAGAGTCCCGGATATGATCATAGATATGAGAAGGAGTCTCGAAATGGTTGAGACATAAAGATCGATATATTCGATGACTATGTTTGGACATCGGAAGTGTTCCGAGTGAGTTTGGACATATACTGGAGTACCGGGGGGTTACCGGAACCCCCCGGGGAGTGTAATGGGCCTTATGTGCCTTAGTGGAGAGAGAGAGTGGGGCGGCCAGGGTAGGCCGCGTGCCCCTCCCCCTCTAGTCCGAATTGGACTAGGAAGGGGGGCGACGCCCCCCTTCCACTAGTAGAAAAGGGGGCAAAGGTCCAGGCCGGGTCAGCCCATTAGTCCCGGTTTAGTCACGAATCGAGACTAATGTGAGCATTGGTCCCGATTCGTGCGGCTAAGGCATTAGTCCCGGTTCACCTGAGCCCTTTAGTCCGAGTTTGAGGCACGAACCGAGACTAAAGGGTGCGATGCCCTTTAGTCCCGGTTTGTGTCTCAAACCGGGACTAAAGATTAGACCTTTACTCCTGGTTTGAGACACAAACCGGGACTAAAGGGTGCAATGCCCTTTAGTCCCGGTTTGTGTCTCAAACCGGGACTAAAGGTCCCATTTTCAAACTCTACCCCCCAGGTGGATCGCCTTTTTTGTTTCGAAAAAATCAAAAGAAAATGATAAAAACTTCAAAAAATAAAATCCTTCGAGAGGTAGTTATATTACTACATCTACTAGTTAGGAAAATTTAAAAACTTAAATTTGGACATGTTTTGCAAAAAATGTAGGGAAAATGTAAAACGGCTATAACTTTTGCATACGGTGTCGGAAAAAACGTATAATATATCAAAATGTTCAAAACAAAAACCCGCTTCCGATTTTGACCGCCTATGGCCTGTTTGCAAATTTTTAGAATTCTCAAATTCTAAAAGGAAAAAAAGTTATGCTCAAGTTTCAGTTTTTTTTTGAATTTTTGTTAAATCTGGTCAAACTATGGTCAAACTACTTATTTAAGAAGTATTAGTGTTTCTAAATAATTATTCAAGAATATTAGTGTTACTAAATAATTATTTCATTTTTTTGAATTTTGGTCAAATATGGTCAAACTGCGGTCAAACAATGGTCAAACTACTTATTCAAGAAATATTAGTGGTACTAAATAATTATTTCAGTTTTTTTTGAATTTTGGTCAAATCTGGTCAAACTGTGTTCAGACTGTGGTCAAACTAGGGTCAAACTGTGGTCAAACTACTTATTCAAGAAATATTAGTGTTACTAAATAATTATTGTTTTTAGAACAATAGTTTCAAACTCAAACAGTGAAATGTGTGACTACATGCTCAAGCTAAATTCCTGAGGGTTAATAGGATTGGCATCTTACTATTGTCAGGAAAACAACAAGTGCAGACTTGGAAACGAGGGAGAATAGAACCCGGAAGTTAAGCGTGCTCACGCTGGAGTAGTGAGAGGATGCGTCACCGTTCGGGAAGTTAGATGATAAGGAATGATGAGGGGTGATTAGAGATTAAAGGTTAAATTGAGCAGTGATGAGGGGTGATTAGAGATTAGAGGTTAAAATAATTCAGAAATTTGAAAACAAATCATAAAATTTCCTTTAGTACCGGTTGGTGTTACCAATCGGAACTAAAGGTGGACCTCCAGGCAGCGGCAACGTGGAGGGCCTTTAGTCCCGGTTCATATAAGAACCGGGACTAAAGGGGGAGGCTTTAGTACCGACCCTTTAGTCCCGGTTTGAGAACCGGGACTAAAGGCCCTTATGAACCGGGACTAAAGGCCCTTTTTCTAATAGTGTTCATTCTCTCCTACTCCTACTACATGGAGGAGGGAATCCTACTCCTGGTGGGAGTAGGACTCCCCATGGGGCGCGCCATAGGAGGGCCGGCCCTTCCCCTCCTCCACCCCTTTATATACAAAGGAGGCACCCCATAGACACACAAGTTGATCATTGATCTCTTAGCCGTGTGCGGTGCCCCCTCCACCATAATCCACCTCGGTCATGTCGTCGTAGTGCTTAGGAGAAGCTATGCGCCAGTAGCTTCATCATCACCATCATCATGCCGTCGTGCTGATGAAGCTCTTCCTCGAAGCTCTACTGGATCGTGAGTTCATGGGACGTCACCAAGATGAACGTGTGCAGATCGCGGAGGTGTCGTATGTTCGGTACTAGGATCAGTCAATCGTGAAGACGTACGACTATATCAACCGCGTTGTCATAACGCTTCCGCTTACAGTCTACGAGTGTACATGGACAACACTCTTCCCCTCTCGTTGCTATGCATCACCATGATCTTGCGTGTGCGTAGGAAAATTTTGAAATTACTACGTCCCCCAACAGTGGCATCCGAGCCAGGTGTCGGTGTCAAAACCGGCGGATCTCGGGTAGGGGGTCCCAAACTGTGCGTCTAAGGCGGATGGTAACAGGAGGCAGGGGACACGATGTTTTACGGTCCCTCTTGATGGAGGTAAAACCCTACGTCCTGCTTGAATTATTCTTGATGATATGGGTATTACAAGAGTTGATCTACCACGAGATCGGAGAGGCTAAACCCTAAAAGCTAGCCTATGGTATGATTGTATGTTGTCGTACGGACTAAAACCCTCCGGTTTATATAGACACCGGAGAGGGTTAGGGTTACACAAGGTCGGTTACAAAGGAGGAGATATCCATATCCGTATTGCCTAGCTTGCCTTCCACGCCAAGTAGAGTCCCATCCGGACACGAGACGAAGTCTTCAATGTTGTATCTTCATAGTCCAACAGTCCGGCCAAAGGATATAGTCCGGCTGTCCAGAGACCCCCTAATCCAGGACTCCCTCAGTAGCCCCTGAACCAGGCTTTCAATGACGGTGAGTCCGGCGCGCATTATTGTCTTCGGCATTGCAAGGTGGGTTCCTCCTCCGAACACATCACAGAAGAATTTGAATACAAGGATAGTGTCCGACCCTGCAAAATAAGTTCCACATACCACCATAGAGAGAATAATATTTCCACAAATCTTAATCTGCTGACATGTTTTGGCAACATGACATCATGCCATGGTTCGGTGATTATTCGAACCGTTTTTCTTCAACCAGCTCCACACATAACGCGAAGCGGTTTCTTGACACGTCTTGTCAAAGCAGAGATCCTGTTCCCCTAATTACGGGATTCTCATCAATACGGTCGTGGGTAACCCAATCGTGTCTAGGACTCATAGATTATAGGCAAGTCCCAAACAGCTACAGAGAGGACGCTTGATATTCACCCTCTTTATAAAGGGACAAGGCTTTTACTTTTTTCCCTCCCGTGCTCAATCGAATCCTTCCCCCGCCTCGAGTTCTAACACCCAAAGCCCAGGTCAGGTGCTTTGGACCTTCAATCATGTCCGGATCTAGCCTTCAAGGCCGGTGGATGCCCTCCTCCGTTACGAAAGAGGATATCAAGAAGTTGAGGGAGGCCAGATACCTGACCGCCGAGGTTTCGAATCGGCTGCCCCCCGAGGGCAGGTCGTCCCTACTCCTGAACCCAACGAGAACGTTGTGTTCATCTCCCACTTCCTCCGAGGTCTAGGCCTCACCCTGGATCCCTTTGTTAGGGGTTTGATGTTCTATTACGGGCTAGATTTCCACGATCTAGCCCCGGACTCCTTTCTCCACATCTCGGCATTCATTGTCGTGTGTGAGGCCCTCCTCCGCATTACCCCTCACTTCGGCCTGTGGCTCAAGACTTTTGACGTGAAGCCGAAGATGGTCGAGGGGCAATATGCAGCATGCGGAGGCGCATTAATAAGCAAGATAGCAGGAGCTCCGTGGCCAAAAGGTTCCTTTCCAGAGGTGTCCGGATTATGGCAACGGGAGTGGTTTTACATCACAGCTCCCAGAAGTGCCAAGTGGGTGGCTGCCCCTGCTTTCCGCTCGGGCCCTCCACCACAACTGATGTCATGGATTAGCAGAGGACTGAGCTGGGGTCCAGCCAAGGACGTGCCTATACTGCAGAGCCGCATTCAAGATCTCTTCGAAGGAGATTTCAGTCTGGTTACGGTGGTGCAAGTCATGCTGGTTCGTCGAGTCCAGCCTTGCAAACGCCGGCCCCTCCGCATGTGGGAGTTCAACCCAGAAGGGCCGCGCACTATTCAGAATTTCCTCGGCCTGACGCACGAGGAGATGTACAAATCATTCTTCGGACCCCAAATAGAGTGTCCGGATACTACCGAGGACGTGGGCCTGAGCAGCAACCGTACCGCCGACCAAGTAAGTAATCCTTTAGCCGAACACACCGTCTTTCATTTACCATGACGTCATTCTGAGAAATCGCTCTTTGACCAGGACTGGCTAACAAGGGCGAAGATGATTCGGTGTTCGGCCCCCCTTCCTGAGGGTTTGGAGAATCCGGTACTGGAAAAGATGCTCGAGCTAGCACCTTGCCCGGAGCCCTCAAAGGAAGATAAAGGGGGGAATAATGAGGTCGAAAGCGGGCCCCCATCGCTACCAATTCCAACCGAGGGAATGAGCGCCTCCGTGAAGGAGGATAACCAAGGGGAAGAATCTGACCTTCTCTCGCTTCGGGGAAGGAAGAGGACTGCCTCTGAAGATCCGGAAACCGAGGCTTCCAAACGGGAGAAGAAGTCTCAACCAGAGGGTCCTGCCTTGGAGGGTGCTTTTGCCGCACAAGGTCCGCGTGAGGATCAGCCCTCCAACGAGCTGTAAGTAATCAAAAAGTACTTTAATAGTGGAGATATACTACCTTACCTCTGAGGAAAATAACCGAAGCGTTTATCTTGCAGTTTGGATCTTAGCCCTTCTCAGCAGAGCTCGTCTTCGGGGGATCTTCTTCCGGAGATGATGGAGAGTGAAACGCCTCCCCCGGGCTCCCCCGCTCAAGAAGCGGGCGACCTTGAAGTGTCGTCACGGAGGGCCTCTCCGGATCCGGTGAGGCCAGAAGATAATCATATAGTCACCCGAAGTCCCCAGTGTCCGGCTCTTGAAGAGAGCAAACAAAAGAGTCTGGCACCGTCTGGTATGCGGTCGGACGTACTGAGGGAGCTGTTGGAGCGAGCGGCCATCTCAGAAGAACACCGTACGTTGATGGAAATAATTTCGTCCGTCGAAAGCGGATTGCATGAAGCTTTTATGAGCCTACTGACAGGCTTTGAGGTACGTGAAGTGATATAACTTTTGATAGTACCACACATTTTTAGGTGTGCCCTGTGTAGATAGTAGCCCCTGAGACTCTGGTTGTCGTCGAGAACGGCGGCGAACAGAGGATCGTAGTCCCAGGTAATAACCAAACCGCCTTTATGTGCAGGTGGTTGAAGCTCTGGTGGCTAGCCGGACTAATGAGTTGGCCGAACTAAAGCGGCAACTAGATGCGGCAGATGCCGACATCAAGCTTGTTAACAAGCGGCTTGACGAGGCATAGGGTAATTAATGTTTTCTGGTGAATTTCACATAGTAAGAGCAGCATGATGCCAGTATCTTTAATATGTTGTGACTGCAGATGGAGCCGCCACCGTGGAGACCCTTCGGGCGGAACTTGCCCGAGCCAAAGAAGAAGCAAGAAGTAGTAATGCGGCTGCTATGAAGGTGACCGAAGAGTTAAGAGCCAAGAAGGAAGCACATTGCGAGAGCAAAGATAAAATGGCCAAGATGGCTATAAAGTTAAAAGACGCTGCCAACCGCTGCCAGCTCCTTGAAGAAGAAAACTGAGCGAAGGCGACGGACCTTGAAAAGGCTGCGGTGGCGACCAAAGACACCTGCTCTGCTATGAGGGCAAAGAAGGAAGAGCTGCGTGAAGCCGGGGATATTGCGGCTGGGAAGCCCTTTTTGCTGCGGAGGAAGTTCGGAGATCCGTGGTATGCCCCTCTGGGTCGGCTGTGGAGTTCGGCAGGCGCATATATGGACTTGGCAGCGAGCGCTGTCGATGCGGCCGAATACTTCCGAGATCAAAGAGATCGTGAACTGGACAAGCTGTTCTGGTCGCAGTTTAACGTTCCAGAGCGTCCGCTTCCATTGACTGATCAGCTAGCCGAATGGTCCGAACTAAACAGGTTGTCTGGACTCGCCATGAGGTCCGTCGTAGATCATCTGTGGCCGGAAAAACCGAAGCCGAACAACTATTTCAGCTTAGTGTAGCAGTTCCTTGGAGCGGTGTCGCGCATCAATGCGATGAAGAGGTTGGCGTGTATAGAGGGCTCGCGGATGGCCCTTGCCCATGTCAAAGCATACTTGGCGGAGATGGATGCTACCACTGTTGCGGCGCAGGGTTCGGCCATAGGCCGAGTGGCTGCCGAGCACTATTTCAAAGAAGTTCTTGAGGGCGCTTATTTGATAGAGGCCCAGTGCTCGAAGAATATTATGTTTGAGTGACATGTATTCCATTGTAAACACAATGTTTTTATGAAATTTATTAAAGCTGTATTTATATTTTTGCTCGAAAGTAATATGATGCCTCATGTGCGGCCGTTTATGTATACATATGTATAACCTGAAAGATTGCAGTCGTCGGCTTCAGCCCCCACGCATATAATGCGGGGGTGTTCGCAGAAAATGCATATTCACACTTAATCCAATGTCTTGGTCCTAATAAGGAGGTGATGGTGCAGCGAACTAGGCAACTGGACTATAATGCTTTAACACTTTCACTTAGCCATAGGAGTTTGCAAGTGGGGTTACTATATAGCCCCTGGTGGCTCCGCACTCTCCCGAATTCGGGGTGCGTACATGCCTGGTCGGGAAATCGTCCTTTGTTAAGGCGGAGGAATTCTAACATTTCGATAGGTCATCGAGTGGCTGACCAGTCTAACGCTATATCATGACAGTCAGTTTTCGACTTTCTCTACTGAGGTGCTCGTCCGGATGAACCGGGCACAATCGCAGTAGTTCTCCTGGTGCCGCCTTAGCCGATAGAGCGGAACGTAAGGCAGCAAAACACAGGAGCCGGGCAAACCCAACATTTGACCAAAGACATGATTCGGAGCTGATGCATATAAGGCCAAACTCGCGACGCCGAACACTCCCTAAGGTATTCGGTCTTTATGGTGTAAACCGGGCCTAAACAGTGCCCTTTGTAAGAAGCCCCTGGTGTCCAGGTACGTGCATTATTCTGACGTGGCCACATGCCAAGACGCCAGCATCCTTCTCAATTGTACTGAGAATCCGAGGGATGTGTATCAACAAGAGACAGAAAAAAAGGTTTACGCAGGGTCTTAATCTAAAAAGAATCCTTGGAACGGGTCCCTACTACACGTCTGCGCCTATGTCTCCATTGTGCCGTATCCTGGACGGGTGTAGCACGATGGTCATCTGTAAAAGAGAGAAACTTAGGTGAAAAGTTGTCGTGCAAAAAGGTAGGTTTAAAGAAACCATGTACAATTCAAGATGAGTAAAAATTGCCACTTGTCTGCGCGCGTTGAGCCCCTTGTATTTGTAATAGGGGTGTGGCCATCAAACCTGTGTGAATTACATATAGCTGCGCCGGACTCGTCTAACTGTGTCCATGGTCTTGACGGCCTATCAAATGCTTTAGTTGGTGAGGCCGTTTTTAGTGTGCGGCTGCCAAGGCAGTCGCACTCTCTTCGGCGCGCAAGGATCGCTCAATATTTCCATTCACTGTAATGATGCCACGTGGACCGGGCATCTTAAGCGTGAGGGAAGCGTAATGCGGTATTGCATTAAAGCGAGCGAAAGCTTCGCGTCCAAGTAGTGCTTGATAGCCACTTTGGAACGGAGCAATGTGGAATGTTAAATTTTCGCTACGGAAGTTATCGGGGAAGCCGAATATAACCTCTAGTAGCAGGGAGCCCGTGCAATGAGCCCCTGGGCCTGGCGTTACTCCTTTAAAGGTAGTATTGTTGTGGCAAATTTTCGTTGGGTCTATCCCCATTTTGCGGATTGTGTCCTGATATATCAGGTTTAGACTGCTGCCACCGTCCATCAGGACTCGTGTGAAATGGTATCCGTCAATTATTGGGTCTAATACCAAGGCAGCCCATCCTGCACGCCGGATACTTGCTGAGTAATCCCGATGGTCGAAAGTGATCGGTTGAGACGACCAGTGGCAGGACTCCGCGGTGATAGGCCCTTGGGCATATTTCTCTGGGAGTGCCGCTTTGTTTCTCCCCTTGATCACGTGTAACACGTTCACTGTTTTGACTTCTGGTGGAAATTTCTTTTGTTCCCCAGTGTCTTGCTTGAGAGGCTCATCCTCGTCTTCGCTTGGTGTATCCTCCCCCTTGTGTACGGCGTTGAGCTTGCCGGACTGCTTGAAGACCCAACATTCTCTGTGGGTATGATTAGCGGGTTTACCAGGGGTGCTATGGATCTGACATATTTGGTCCAGAATTTTGTTTAAGCTGGACAGTTCGTCTCTGCTGCCTTTAGAGGGCGGCTTTTGCTGACCTGGCTAAGAGCTCTGAATCCGGCGTTTACTGCCGTGCTCCTCGGGCTGTCTTCTTTATTCTGGCGCGTATTATTTTTGCTGCGTCGTGATTTCCCATTTCCATCTCTAACTTCGGATGTACTTGGGTCGCTGGTGCTGCATCTGGCTAGCCAGCTGTCCTCACCCGCGCAAAAGCGGGTCATGAGGCTTGTTAATGCTGCCATTGTTCTCGGCTTTTCTTGGCCGAGGTGTCTGGCAAGCCATTCGTCACGGACGCTATGCTTAAAAGCTGCCAAGGCTTCGGCGTCCGGGCAGTCGACTATTTGGTTCTTTTTAGTAAGAAACCTGTTCCAAAGCTTTCGGGCTGACTCTCCGGGCTGTTGAGTTATATGACTCAAATCGTCCGCGTCCGGAGGCCGGACATAAGTCCCTTGAAAATTTGCCCGAAAAGCGTCTTCGAGCTCTTCCCAGCTTCCAATGGAGCTTTCGGGGAGGCCTTTAAGCCAATGCCGAGCTGGCCCTTTGAGTTTGAGGGGTAAATACTTAATGGCGTGGAGATCATCTCCTAGAGCCATATGGATATGGAGGATGTAGTCCTCAATCCAGACCCCAGGGTCTGTTGTTCCGTCGTATGCCTCTATGTTTATGGGTGGAATCCCTCTCGAAATTCATGGTCCAGCACCTCATCGGTGAAACATAGGGGGTGTGCGGCACCCCTGTATCTGGGTGTATCGCGTTGTTCGGATGTTTGTTGTGTTGCATAGTATGCTGGAGCGCGCTTGCGTGGTCCATATATGGATCTGGTTGCACCATCCTTTTGATGCGAACCCTCGCGTGAATCGCGTATTGGCTTACGTGCGGCGTTGTTTGCCGTTCTATGTTGGCCGTGAGGTCGTCTATCCGGCCAGATGGCCGTTTTAATTTTTGGTTGCAGGGGATCTAAGGCCTCCTCATCGAATTCAGGTAGCAACTTCCGCTTTGGGTAGCTCTTGGTGGGGTGATTACCGCCGTACTTTGCTGCTGTGTTGAGCACTTTACTCCATCTAATTATGAGTGTGTCTTGCGCAGCCTTGAGCCTTTGCTTCTGCTTTTTAGACTCCTCACGGTGGCAACGAGCCGTTGATGGGCATTCTGTTGCTCTGGGTGTCTGTCCGGTGTGATGCCATCCGGACTATTATCTCTGACAGAGTCGGGTTGTTCAGTTTGATTCTCCGTGTTGCCGTGGTCCGGCGATGGTTCACCCTGCTCTAACGCTGGGTCTATATGATCGTTGTTTCTGCCGAGGAGGGATTTGGAGCGGCGCTTAGGCCGCCGCTTTGACTGCTTCTCGAGGGGACAACACTTCATTGCATCCTTCCGTTCCTCGTCGTCGTCTTCTTTTGGCGTGTCCACCATGTACACATCATGTGATGAAGTGGGCATCCAGTGCCCTATGGGCAGTGGTTCCTGTTCATCTCCTGCATCGTCGTCCATACCGTGGATGTCTTCGGAGTCGGGGTCGAGCATGTCGGTTAAGTCATCAACAGTGGCTACTAAATGGGTGCTGGGTGGGTGGCGAATTTCTTCATCATATGCATCCCAATCCTGCCGGACATATTTCGTCCAGGACTCTCTTGATAAGGAGAGAGACTTTAATGAATTCAGTATGTCGCCGAAGGGCGAGTGCTGAAAGATATCTGTGGAGGTAAACTCCATGATCGGTGCCCAGCCGGATTTGATAGGAACGGGCGTAGGCGGTTTGGAGTCCGTGGCCGGAGAAGTATCCGGTAGTTCAACAACACGGCTCTCGCGAAGGGTAAGATCGATATTCGGCTCGATCGCCATTGGGGATGCGGCCTCTGTGGCGGGGTCTATCCACCCGTCCATGGGAGGCGCAACTGGCTCCGAATAAGGGTCGGAGCGGCTGCCGGTGTGATTTCTTGAACACTGTCCGATGGCAGAGCTAAATCGTACTCATCGTGACCGCTGACGCACAAGGGCAGGGCTCGAATCCGTCGAAGATCAAGTCTCCGCGGATATCGGCCGTGTAGTTTAAGCTTCCAAACCTGACCTGGTGGCCAGGGGCATAACTTTCGATCTGCTCCAGATGGCCAAGCGAGTTGGCCCGCAGTGCGAAGCCGCCGAACACAAAGATCTGTCCGGGGAGAAAAGTCTCACCCTGGACTGCATCGCTATCGATGATAGTAGGAGCCATCAAGCCTAACGGCGACGACACAGAGGAACTCTCAATGAAAGCACCAATGTCGGTGTCAAAACCGGCGGATCTCGGGTAGGGGGTCCCGAAATGTGCTTCTAAAGCGGATGGTAACAGGAGGCAGGGGACACGATGTTTTACCCAGGTTCGGGCCCTCTTGATGGAGGTAAAACCCTACGTCCTGCTTGATTTATTCTTGATGATATGAGTATTACAAGAGTTGATCTACCACGAGATCAGAGAGGCTAAACCCTAGAAGCTAGCCTATGGTATGATTGTATGTTGTCCTATGGACTAAAACCCTCCGGTTTATATAGACACCGGAGAGGGTTAGGGTTACACAATGTCGGTTACAAAGGAGGAGATATCCATATCCGTATTTCCTAGCTTGCCTTCCATGCCAAGTAGAGTCCCATCCGGACACGAGACGAAGTCTTCAATCTTGTATCTTCATAGTCCAACAGTCCGGCCAAAGGATATAGTCCGGCTGTCCGGAGACCCCCTAATCCAGGACTCCCTCACCAGGTTTATGCATAGATGTCATATGCACGAGTAGAACACAAGTGAGTTGTGGGCGATACTAGTCATACTGCTTACCAGCATGTCATACTTTGATTCGGCGATATCATTGGATGAAGCGGCCCGGACCGACATTACGCGTACGCTTACGCGAGACTGGTTCAACCGATGTGCTTCGCACACAGGTGGCTAGCGGGTGTCAGTTTCTCCAACTTTAGTTGAATCAAGTATGGCTATGCCCGGTCCTTGTTGAAGGTTAAAACAGCACATACTTGATGAAATATTGTTGTGGTTTTGATGCGTAGGTAAGAACGGTTCTTGCTCAGCCCGTAGCAGCCACGTAAAACTTGCAACAACAAAATAGAGGACGTCTAACTTGTTTTTGCAGGGCATGTTGTGATGTGATATGGTCAAGACATGATGCTAAATTTTATTGTATGAAATGATCATGTTTTGTAACAAAGTTATCGGCAACTAGGAGGAGCCATATGGTTGGCGCTTTATTGTATGAAATGCAATCACCATCTAATTGCTTTACTTTATCACTAAGCGGTAGCGATAGTCGTAGAAGCAATAGTTGGCGAGACGACAACGATGCTACGATGGAGATCAAGGTGTCGCGCCAGTGACGATGGTGATCATGACGGTGCTTTGGAGATGGAGATCAAAGGCACAAGATGATGATGGCCATATCATATCACTTATATTGATTGCACGTGGTGTTTATCCTTTATGCATCTTACTTTGCTTAGTTCTACGGTAGCATTGTAAGATGATCTCTCACTAAATTTCAAGGTACAAGTGTTGTCCCTGAGTATGCACCGTTGCGAAAATTCGTCGTGCCGAGACACCATGTGATGATCGGGTGTGATATGCTCTACGTTCACATACAACGGGTGGAAGCCAGTTTTGCACATGCAGAATACTTGGGTTAAACTTGACGAGCCTAGCATATGCAAATATGGCCTCAGAACACTGAGACCTAAAGGTCGAGCGTGAATCATATAGTAGATATGATCAACATAGTGATGTTCACCATTGAAAACTACTCGATCTCACGTGATGATCGGACATGGTTTAGTTGATTTGGATCACACGATCACTTAGATGATTAGAGGGATGTCTATCTAAGTGGGAGTTCTTTAGTAATATGATTAATTGAACTTTAATTTATTCTGAACTTAGTACCTGATAGTATTTTGCAGAGAAAATTCCTTATTTGACACTGTCTTAAAATCTGGTTCCTCATTTGACACTGGAAAAGTTTTTCTTCCCTATTTGACACTAGTCCCAAATTTTATTCCCTATACGACACTTCCGTCCATTTTGAGCCTAAATGACACCTGAAAAGACGATTTTGCCCTTCATGTGGTATGTGTGGCGCGCGCGGGTGCTGTTGCGTGTGTGGGTGCACTCGCACATGTGTGCTACTGCTGCATGTGTGTGTGCATGTGTGCTGCTGCGTGTGTGTTTGCTGCTGCGTGTGTGTTTGCTGCTTCATGTGTACGTGCGTGTGTGTGTGTGTGTGTGTTGTTGCGTGCCTATGTGCTGCCTGCGTGTGTGCTGCTGCTGCATGTGTGCTGCTGCGTGTGTTTGCTACTGCGTGTGTACATGCGCGCGCGCGTGTGTGTGTGCGGTTGTGTGCCTATGTGCTGCCTGCGTGTGTGCTGCTGCTGCTGCGTGTGTGTGTATGTGTGTGTGCTGCGTGAAGTGTGTGTTGCTGCGTGTGTGTGCGCGTGCATGTGTGTTGCTGCGTGTGTGTGTGTGTGCACGCGTGCGCGCGTGTTGATGCGTGTGTGTGTGCACGTGCGTTGTGTGTTGGTGCATGTGTATGTGTTGCTGCGTGTGTGCTCCTGCCCTCGCACTGATGCTGCGTGTGCGCGCTATTGCCCCCCACACACATACCACATGAGGGGCAAAAGAGTCTTTTCAGGTGTCATTTAGGCTCAAAATGGACGAAAATGTCATATAGGAAATAAAATTTAGAACTTGTGTCAAATAGGGAAGAAAAACTTTTCCAGTGTCAAATAAGGAAGCAGATTTTAAGATAGTGTCAAATAAGGAATTTTCTCTATTTTGCATGTCTATGTTGTTGTAGATAGTTGGCCCGTGTTGTTGTTCTGTTGAATTTTAATGGTAGCAACTACATGGATTGGGTCCATAACTTATGGAGTATCCTCATTGCTGCACAGAAGAATTACGTCCTGGAAGCACCGCTAGGTGCCAAACCCACTGCAGGAGCAACGCCAGATGTTATGAACGTCTGGCAGAGTAAAGCTGATGACTACTCTATAGTTTAGTGTGTGCCATGCTTTATGGGTTATAACCGGGATTTCACTGACGTTTTGAACGTTATGCAGCATATGAGATGTTCTAGGAGTTGAAGTTAATATTTCGAGCAAATGCCCGGATTGAGAGATATGAAGTCTCCAATAAGTTCTATAGCTGAAAGATGGAGGAAAACAGTTATGTCAGTGAACATATACTCAAAATGCCTGGACATAATAATCACTTGATTCAAGTGGGAGTTAATCTTCCTGATGATAGTGTCATTGACAGAATTCTTTAATCACTGCCACCAAGCTATAAGAGCTTCGTGATGAACTATAATATGTGATATGTCTCCAACATATCTATAATTTTTGATTGCTCCATGCTATATTATCTACTGTTTTGGACATCATTGGGCTTTATTATCCACTTTTATATTATTTTGGGACTAACCTATTAACCGGAGGCCTAGCCTAGAATTGTTGTTTTTTGCCTGTTTTAGGGTTTCGAAGAAAAGGAATATCAAACGGAGTCCAAACGGAATGACACCTTCCGGAACGTGATTTTCTCAACGAACAAGACCTAGGAGACTTGGACCCTACGTCAAGACACAAAAGAGGAGGCCACGAGGTAGGGGGCGTGCCTACCACCCCCCCCCCCAAGCGCGCCCTCCACACTCATGGCCCCCCTATTGCTCCACCGACGTACTCCTTCCTCCTATATATACCTGCGTACCCCCAAACAATCAGATACGGAGCCAAAACCCTAATTCCACTGCCGCAACTTTCTGTATCCACGAGATCCCATCTTGGGGCCTGTTCCGGAGCTCCGCCGGAGGGGGCATCGATGACGGAGGGCTTCTACATCAACACCATAGCCCCTCCGATGAAGTGTGAGTAGTTCACCTCACACCTACGGGTCCATAGTTATTAGCTAGATGGCTTCTTCTCTCTTTTTGGATCTCAATACAATGTTCTCCCCCTCTCTTGTGGACAACTATTCGATGTAATCTTCTTTTTGCGGTGTGTTCGTTGAGACCGATGAATTGTGGGTTTATGATCAAGTCTATCTATGAACAATATTTGAATCTTCTCTGAATTATTTTATGTATGGTTGGTTATCTTTGCAAGTCTCTTCGAATTATCAGTTTGGTTTGGCCTACTAGATTGATCTTTCTTGCAATGGGAGAAGTGCTTAGCTTTGGGTTCAATCTTGTAGTGTCCTTTCCCAGTGACAGCAGGGGCAGCAAGGCACGTATTGTATTGTTGCCATCGAGGATAACAAGATGGGTTTTTCATCATATTGCATGAGTCTATCCCTCTACATCATGTCATCTTGCTTAAGGAGTTACTCTGTTTTTAACTTAATACTCTAGATGCATGCTGGATAGCGGTTGATGAGTGGAGTAATAGTAGTAGATGCAGGCAGGAGTCGGTCTACTTGCCTCAGACATGATGCCTATATACATGATCATACCTAGATATTCTCATAACTATGCTCAGTTCTGTCAATTGCTCAACAGTAATTTGTTCACCCATCGTAGAATATGTATGCTCTCAAGAGAAGCCACTAGTGAAACCTATGGCCCCCGGGTCTATCTTTATCATATTGATCTCCTACTACTTAGTTATTTCCTTTGCTTTTTACTTTGCCTTTATTTTACTTTGCATCTTCATCACAAAAATACCAAAAATATTATCTTATCATATCTATCAGATCTCACTCTCATAAGTGGCCGTGTAGGGATTGACAACCCCTATTCGCGTTGGTTGCGAGGATTTACTTGTTTTGTGCAGGTATGAGGGACTCGCACGTAGCCTCCTACTGGATTGATACCTTGGTTCTCAAAAACTGAGGGAAATACTTATGCTACTTTGTTGCATCATCCCTTCCTGTTCGAGGAAAACCAACACAGTGCTCAAGAGGTAGCAATATGCAAGGGACAGATAAGACAATTCCTGAGCTCTTCACAATGTTAAAGGCTGCGGAGGTAGAAATCAAGAAGGAGTATCAAGTGTTGATGGTCAACAAGACCACCAGTTTCAAGAAAAAGGGTAAAGGGAAGAAGGGGAACTTCAAGAAGAACGGCAAGCAGGTTGCTGCTCAAGTGAAGAAGCCCAAGTCTGGACCTAAGCCTGAGACTGAGTGCTTCTACTTCAAAGGGACTGGTCACTAGAAGCGGAACTGCCCCAAGTATTTGGCAGATAAGAAGGATGGCAAGGTGAACAAGGTATATGTGATATATATATATATATATGTTATTGATGTGTACCTTACTAATGCTCGCAGTAGCACCATGGTATTTGACACTGGTTCTGTTGCTAATATTTGCAACTCAAAACAGGGACTACAGATTAAGCGAAGATTGGCTAAGGATGAGGTGACGATGCGCGTGGGAAATGGTTCCAAAGTCGATGTGATCACGCTCGGCACGCTACCTCTACATCTACCTTCGGGATTAGTTTTAGACCTAAATAATTGTTATTTGGTGTCAGCGTTAAGCATGAACATTATATCTGGATCTTGTTTGATGCGAGACAGTTATTCATTTAAATCAGAGAATAATGGTTGTTCTATTTATATGAGTAATATCTTTTATGGTCATGCACCCTTGAAGAGTGGTCTATTTTTATTGAATCTCGATAGTAGTGATACACATATTCATAATATTGAAGCCAAAAGATGTAGAGTTGATAATGATAGTGCAACTTATTTGTGGCACTGTCGTTTAGGTCATATTGGTGTAAAAAGCATGAATAAACTCCATTCTGATGGACTTTTGGAATCACTTGATTATGAATCACTTGGTACTTGCGAACCATGCCTCATGGGCAAGATGACTAAAACTCCGTTCTTCGGAACAATGGAGCGAGCAACAGATTTGTTGGAAGTCATACATACTGATGTATGTGGTCCAATGAATGTTGAGGCTCACGGCGGGTATCGTTATTTTCTCACCTTCACACATGATTTGAGTAGATATGGGTATATCTACTTAATGAAACATAAGTCTGAAACATTTGAAAAGTTCAAAGAGTTTTAGAGTGAAGTGGAAAATCATCGTAACAAGAAAATAAAGTTTCTAAGATCTGATCGCGGAGACGAATATTTGAGTTATGAGTTTGGTCTTCAATTAAAACAATGTGGAATAGTCTCACAAACTCATGCCACCTGGAACACCACAGCATAATGGTGTGTCCGAACGTCATAATCGTACTTTATTAGATATGGTGCAATCTATGATGTCTCTTACCGATTTATCGCTATCGTTTTAGGGTTATGCATTAGAGACAACTGCATTCATGTTAAATAGGGCACCATCTAAATCCGTTGAGATGACACCATATGAACTGTGGTTTAGCAAGAAACCTAAGCTGTCATTTCTTAAAGTTTGGGGTTGTGATGCTTATGTGAAAAACTTTCAGCCTGATAAGCACAAACCCAAAAATTGGAAAAGTGCGTCTTCATAGGATACACAAAAAGAAACTGTTGGGTACGCCTTCTATCACAGATCCAAAAGGCAATATGTTTGTTGCTAAGAGTGGATCCTTTCTAGAGAAGAAGTTTCTCTCGAAAGAAGTGAATGGGAGGAATGTAGAACTTGATGAGGTAACTGTACCTGCTCCCTTATTGGAAAGTAGTTCATCACAGAAATCTGTTCAGGTGACTCCTACACCAATTAGTGAAGATGCTAACGATAATGATCATGTAACTTCAGATCAAGTTACTACCGAACCTTGTAGGTCAACCAGAGTAAGACCCACACCAGAGTGGTACGGTAATCCTGTTCTGGAGGTCATGTTGCTTGACCATGACGAACCTACGTACTACGAGGAAGCGATGATGAGCCCAGATTCCGTGAAATGGCTTGAGACCATGAAGTCTGAGATGGGATCCATGTATGAGAACAAAGTGTGGACTTTGGTTGACTTGCCCGTTGATCAGCAAGCCATCGAGAATAAATGGATCTTCAAGAAGAAGACTGACGCTAACGTTAATGTTACTGTCTACAAAGCTCGACTTGTTGCGAAAGGTTTTTGACAAGTTCAAGGAGTTAACTACGATGAGACCTTCTCACCCGTAGCGATGCTTAAGTCCATCCAAATCATGCTAGCAATTGCTGCATTTTATGATTATGAAATTTGGAAAATGGATGTAAAGACTACATTCCTGAATGGATTTCTGGAAGAAGAGTTGTATATGTTGCAACCTGAAGGTTTTATCGATCCAAAGGGAGCTAACAAAGTGTGCAAGCTCCGGCGATCCATTTATGGACTGGTTCAAACATCTCAGAGTTGGAATAAACGTTTTGATGGTGTGATCTAAGCATATGGTTTTATACAGACTTTTGGAGAAGCCTGTATTTACAAGAAAGTGAGTGGGAGCTCTATAGAATTTCTAATATTATATGTGGATGACACCTTGTTGATTGGAAATGATATAGAATTTCCGGATAGCATAAAAGGATACTTGAATAAGAGTTTTTCAATGAAAGACCTCGGTGAAGCTGCTTATATATTGGGCATTAATATCTATAGAGATAGATCAAGATGCTTAATTGGACTTTCATAGAGCACATACCTTGACAAAGTTTTGAACAAGTTCAAAATGGATCAAGCAAAGAAAGGGTTCTTGCCTGTGTTACAAGGTGTGAAGTTGAGTCAGACTCAATGCCCGACCACTGCAGAAGATAGAGAGAAAATGAAAGGTTTTCCCTATGCTTCAGCCATAGGCTCTATCATGTAAGCAATGCTGTGTACCAGACCTGATGTGTGCCTTGCTCGAAATTTAGCAGGGAGGTACCAAAATAATCCAGGAGTGGATCACTAGACAGCGGTCAAGAATATCCTGAAATACCTGAAAAGGACTAAGGATTTGTTTCTCATTTATGGAGGTGACACAGAGCTCGTCGTAAATGGTTACGTCGATGCAAGCTTTGACACTGATCCAGATGACTCTAAGTCACAACACGGATACATGTTTATATTGAACGGTGGAGCTGTCAGTTGGTGTAGTTCTAAGCAAAGCGTCATGGCGGGGTCTACGTGTGAAGCGGAGTACATAGCTGCTTCAGAAGCAGCAAATGAAGGAGTCTGGATGAAGGAGTTCATATCCAATCTAGGTGTCATACCTAGTGCATCGGGTCCAATGAAAATCTTTTGTGACAATACTGGTGCAATTGCCTTGGCAAAGGAATCCAGATTTCACAAGAGAACCAAGCACATGAAGAGATGCTTCAATTCCATCCGCGATCAAGTCAAGGAGGGAGACATAGAGATTTGCAAGATACATATGGATCTGAATGTTGCAGACCCATTGACTAAGCCTCTCTCACGAGCAAAACATGATCAGCACCAAGACTCCATGGGTGTTAGAATCATTACTGTGTAATCTAGATTATTGACCCTAGTGCAAGTGGGAGACTGAAGGAAATATGACCTAGAGGCAGTAATAAAATTATTAATTATATTTCCTTAGATCATGATAAATGTTTATTATTCATGCTAGAATTGTATTAACCGGAAACTTAGTACATGTGTGAATACATAGACAAACAGAGTGTCACTAGTATGCATCTACTTGACTAGCTCGTTGAATCAAAGATGGTTAAGTTTCCTAGCCATAGACATGAGTTGTCATTTGATTAACAGGATCACATCATTGATAAATGATGTCATTGACTTGACCCATTCCGTTAGCTTAACACTTGATCGTTTAGTATATTGCTATTGCTTTCTTCATGACTTATACATGTTCCTATGACTATGAGATTATGAAACTCCCAAATACCGGAGGAACACTTTGTGTGCTACCAAACATCACATCGTAACAGGGTGATTATAAAGGTGCTCTACAGGTGTCTCCAATGGTACTTGTTGAGTTGGCATAGATAGAGATTAGGATTTTTCACTCCAATTGTCGGAGATGTATCTCTGGGCCCTCTCGGTAATGCACATCACTATAGGCCTTGCAAGCATTGTAAATAATGAGTTAGTTGCGGGATGATGCATTACAGAATGAGTAAAGAGACTTGCTGGTAACAAGATTGAACTAGGTATTGAGATATCGACGATCGAATCTCGGGCAAGTAACATACCAATGACAAAGGGAACAACGTATGTTGTTATGCGGTTTGACCAATAAAGATCTTCGTAGAATATGTAGGAACCAATATGAGCATCCAGGTTCTGCTATTGGTTATTGACCAGAGATGAGTCTCGGTCATGTTTACATAGTTCTCGAACCCGTAGGGTCCGCACGCTTAACGTTCGGTGACGATCGATATTATGAGTTCATGTGTTTTGATGTACCGAAAGTAGTTCGGAGTCCCAGATATGATCACGGACATGATGAGGAGTCTCAAAATGGTCAAGACATAAAAATCGATATATTGGATGACTATGTTTGGACATCAGAAGGGTTCCGAGTGAGTTTGGACATATACTGTAGTACCAAGGGGTTACCGGAACCCCTCAGGGAGTGTAATGGGCCTTATGGGCCTTAGTGGAGAGAGAGGGGGCAGACAGGACAGGCCGCGCGCCCCTCCCCTTCTAGTCCGAATTGGACTTGGAAGGGGGGCGGCGCCCCCCTTCCTTCTTCCCTACTCCTACTACATGGAAGGGGGGAATCCTACTCCTGGTGGGAGTAGGACTCCCCATGGGGCGCGCCATAGGACGGCCGGCCCTCCCCCTCCTCCACTCCTTTATATACGGAGGAGGGGGCACCCCATAGACACACAAGTTGATCATTGATCTTTTAGCCGTGTGCGGTGCCCCCTCCACCATAATCCACCTCGGTCATATCGTCGTAGTGCTTAGGCGAAGCCCTGTGCCGGTAGCTTCATCATCACCGTCATCACGCCATCGTGCTGACGAAGCTCTCCCTCGAAGGTCTACTGTATCGTGAGTTCATGGGACGTCACCGAGCTGAACGTGTGTAGATCGTGGAGGTGTCGTACGTTCGGTGCTAGGATCAGTCGATCGTGAAGACATACGACTACATCAACCGTGTTGTCATAACGATTCCTCTTACGGTCTACGAGGGTACGTGGACAACACTCTTCCCCTCTCGTTGCTATGCATCACCATGATCTTGCGTGTGCGTAGGAAAATTTTGAAATTACTACGTTCCCCAACATGTGGATCATGAAAAGAATGCTTTATGTGATAGCTATATTGTTGAATTCATTCATGATTCGATTGAAAATTATTATGAGAGAGGAAAATATGCTTTTACATATTGCAATAATACCCAGTTTTCTCTTTATGTGTTGAAAGTTTTGAAGTTATGCATGTTTTGCCTTCCTATGCTAGTTGATTCTTGTTCCCATAAGTTGTTTGCTCACAAAATCCCTATGCATAGGAAGTGGGTTAGACTTAAATGTGCTAGTCATATGCTTCATGATTCTCTCGTTATGTTTCAATTCTTATCTTTTATGTGAGCATCATTGAAATCATCATGCCTAGCTAAAAGGCATTAAAGAAAAGCGCTTGTTGGGAGACAACCCAACACTTTTACCTACTGTTTTTGTGTGTTCACATGATTAATCTATTGTAGTAATAATGTTTCATAGCTTTCGTTTCAATAAAGTGCCAAGTAAGACCTTTGGGATGGCTTACGGTGATAGTTGATTTAATCTTGCTGAAAAATAGAAACTTTTGCGGTCAAGAAAACAATTCTCATTTTTAACAGAAGCATGATAAAATGATGATTCTTTTTGCAGAATTTTAATAGACAAATTACTCAGGTTTTCCTATATTTTTTAGAATTTTTGGAGTAGCACAAGTATTGTTGGAGTACAGATTACTACAGACTGTTCTATTTTTGATAGATTCTGTTTTCAATGCATAGTTTGCTTGTTTTCTAGTTTCCGTGGCTTATATTTCTCAATATAAATTATGGAAATGATATGCTAAAGTAGACATTGTGTGAGAACAATTATGAATCTTGTCTTTGGCTGTACCAAAAGTGAAAAGGTTTGCTCTTTATCATACTAATCTATCTCACAAAGTTTCGTTAAGTTCTGTGTGATTGAAGTTTTCAAGTTTTGGGTGAGATGTCGATATGAGGAGAATAAGGAGTAACAAGACTCTAAGAGCATCTCCAACCATTCGCCCCCCAGGCAGAGATTTTACGCGCCCCCCTGGGGGCGAGCCGACGCTAAAATCGGCATGGGGGCGAGCGGGTTCCCAGCAGCTCGCCCCAGGGCCGCCCCCAGACGCAGTTAGTTTTTTAAAAAACTGAATTCGGCAAAGTTCGGCAAATTAGACAAAACGTTCGTCCAAATTCGGCAAACTTCACATTATATTCGGCATGTTCGGCATTATTACATAAGTTTTAAAAAAACAAGTACGAGGCAAAGAAGTCACTCAGCGCGGCGAAGTCGCCGACGTCGCCGCCGTCCTCGTCGTCGTCAGCGGCGGCCTTCTCCTTCTTGATGGCGGGGCAGCCCTTGCTGGACCCCTACCCGGCATCTCTATGGCGGACCGGTGGCAGCGACGCGTCATCGTCGCTATCGTCGAGGACAATGATACGTCTCCAACGTATCTACCTTATGAAGTATTCATGCCATCTTTACAATAGTTTTATATGGTTTTGGTATGATTTGATTAGAACTAACCCGGGCTGGCGCTGTTTTCAGCAGAACTACCATGGTGTTGTTTTTGTGCAGAAATATAAGTTCTCGGAATGCGATGAAAATCAACGGAGAATTTTTCTAGAAAATATAAAAAATACTGGAACAAAAATCTATCGAAGGGGAGTCCCGTTGGCCCCACGAGGGTGCCCCCCCCCGGGCGCGCCCCTGTGCCTCGTGGACTACCTGTGGGGCCCCTGACTTGTTCTCGATGCCAACCTCTCCTATAAATACCCAAACCTCCAGAAATTAACCTTGATCGGAAGTTCCGCCGCCGCAAGCCTTTGTAGCCACGAGAAATCAATCTAGGCCCTCTCTGGCACCCTGCCGGAGGGGGCCACCATCACCGGAGGCTATGGAGGAGGATCCCGGAGGGGACATCATCACCATGAAGGCCAAGGACCAGAGGGAGAACCTCTCCCCATCCAGGGGGAGGCCATGGAGGAGGAAGCACAAGGAGGAGAACCTCTCCTCCTCTCTCTTGGTGGCACCGGAGTGCCATCGAGAGGGGAATCATCGCCGCGGTGATCGTCTTCATCAACATCACCATCATCATCATCACCCTCATCTCTTTTATGCGGTCCACTCTCCCGCACCCCGCTGTAATCCCTAGTTGAACATGGTGCTTTATGCCACATATTATGATCCAATGATGTGTTACCATCCTATGATGTTTTGAGTAGATATCCTTTATCTTTGGGTTGATTGATGATCTAGATTGGTACGAGTTGTATGTTTTATTTTGGTGTTGTCCTATTGTGCCCTCCGTGTCGCGCAATCTTGAGGGATTCCCACAGTAGGGTGTTGCAATACGTTCATGATTCGCTTATAGTGGGTTGCTTGAGTGACAGAAGCATAAACCCGAGTAAGGGATTGTTGCGTATGGGATAAAGGGGACTGAGGGAGTCCTGGATTAGGGGGTGTTCGGGTAGCCGGACTCCTGGACTATGATGATACAAGATTGAAGACTTTGTCCCGTGTCCGGATGGGACTTTCCTTGGCATGGAAGGCAAGCTTGGTGATGCGGATACTCAAGATCTCCTACCATTGTAACCGACTCTATGTAACCCTAACCCTATCCGGTATCTATATAAACCGGAGGGTTGTAGTCCGTAGGCAATCAACTCCATATACAACAATCATACTGTAGGCTAGCTTCTAGGGTTTAGCCTCCTTGATCTCGTGGTAGATCTACTCTTGTACTACCCATATCATCAATATTAATCAAACAGGACGTAGGGTTTTACCTCCATCAAGAGGGCCCGAACCTGGGTAAAACATCGTGTTCCCTGCCTCCTGTTACCATCCGGCCTAGACGCATAGTTCGGGACCCACTACCCGAGATCCGCCGGTTTTGACAATGACATTGGTGCTTTCATTGAGAGTTCCTCTGTGTCGTCGCCTTTAGGCCCGATGGCTCCTTTGATCATCAACAACGATGCGGTCCAGGGTGAGACTTTTCTCCTCGGACAGATCTTCGTCTTCGGTGGCTTCGCTCTGTGGGCCAATTCGCTCGGCCACCTGGAGCAGATCGAAAGCTACACCCCTGGCCATCAAGTCAGGTTTGGAAGCTTAAACTACACGGCTGACATCCGCGGAGACTTGATCTTTGACGGGCTCGAGCCATGGCCAAGCGCGCCGCACTATCTCGAGGGGCATGATCTAGCTCTGCCCCCGGACAGTGTCCTGGAGGCCGCACACACATCGGTTCCGACCTCTAACTCGGAGCCTATTGCGCCAATCGAGGATGGGCGGTTGGACGTCACCTCGGGGGCTGCGATCCCGAAAGCGATCGAGCCGAACGCTAGCCCGCACTCTGCACAACCCGTGACTCCGAGGATCCGGACTCCAACTGGGACTCCGAACCCCCCACGCCCCTGCCAGTCGAATCCGATTGGGCGTCGATAATGGAGTTCACCGCCGCAGACATCTTTCAGCATTCGCCTTTTGGCGACATCCTGAATTCTCTTAAGTCTCTCTCTTTATCAGGAGAGCCCTGGCCGGACTACGGTCAGCGAGGGTGGGATACGGACGATGAGGAAATTCAAAGCCCACCCACCACCCACTTTGTAGCCACTGTCGACAATCTAACCGACATGCTTGACTTCAGCTCCGAAGACATTGACGGCATGGACGACGATGTAGGAGACGAACAGGAACCAGCACCTGTAGGGCGCTGGAAGGCCACCTCGTCATATGACATATATATGGTGGATACTCCAAAAGATGGAGATGGCGATGGAACAGTGGGGGATGACGCCCCCAAGAAACAGCCAAAGCGCCGGCGTCAGCGGCGCCGCTCTAAATCCCGCCAAAGCAAAAACGGTGATTCCGACACGGGAGATAATACTACCCCGGATAGCGCCGAAGAACACCCACCTCAACAAGATTCGGCACAGGAAGATGGAGAAGCCAGCCCTCATGAGAGAGCGGCAGACCGAGAGGTCGAGGGTGATAACTATACGCCTCCCTCCGAAGACGAGGCAAGCCTCGATGACGACGAATTCATCATACCATCAGACCCCGCCGAACAAGAGCGTTTTAAATGCAGGCCTTTAGCCACGGCAAGAAGCCTCAAGAAAAAGCAGCAACAGCTTAGAGCTGCCCAAGATTTGCTAGCTGACAGATGGACTGAAGTCCTTGCGGCCGAAGAGTATGAACTCGAACGCCCCTCCAAGAGTTACCCGAAGCGCAGGCCGCTACCCCGGTCAGAGGAGGAAGCACCTACATCACCAGCGCATGACATGGCAGACCGGCCACCTCGCGGCCGCGACAGAGAGGCCTCTCGGCCCTCCACCCAAGACATGCCCGACGCCGCTCAACTAAGGCACGGGAAAATGCGCCCGACCTGCGAGACATACTGGAGGATAAGGCAAGACAAACAAGATCGATCTACGGATCACGCAGGCGCGCTACGGCATGTGACAATGATCTTCACTCCGGATACAACAAATCCGGCCAGGCCGAACACAACAGACATAGCTCTTCCGAGCTGCGTCGTGATATAGCCCAGTACAGAGGCGCCACACACCCGCTATGCTTCACGAATGAAGTAATGGATCATAAAATCCCAGAGGGTTTCAAACCCATAAACATCGAATCATACGATGGCACAATAGATCTGGTGGTATGGATCGAGGATTATCTCCTTCACATGCACATGGCACGCGGTGATGATCTACACGCCATCAAATACCTCCCGCTCAAACTTAAAGGACCGGCCCGGCATTGGCTTAACAACTTGCCAGCAGACTCAATCGGTTCTTGGGAGGACATGGAAGCCGCATTCCTCGACAACTTCCAGGGCACTTACGTGCGACCACCGGATGCCGACGACTTAAGACACATAATTCAGCAGGCAGAGGAATCGGCCAGACAATTCTGGACACGGTTCCTAACAAAGAAAAACCAGATAGTCGACTGTCCGGACGCAAAGGCCCTAGCAGCCTTCAAGCATAACATCCGCGACGAGTGGCTTGCCCGGCACCTGGGACAGGAAAAGCCGAAATCCATGGCAGCCCTCACGACACTCATGACCCGCTTTTGCGCGGGAGAAGACAGCTGGATAGCTCACAGTAACAACTTATCAAAGAACCCTGGTAATTCGGATACCAAGGACAAAAGTGGCAAGACACGTCAGAATAAGCAAAAACGCCGTGTTAGCAGCGACAGCAATGAAGACACGGCAGTCAATGTCGGATTCAAAGGCTATAAATCCGGTCAGCGGAAAATGCCATTCAAAAAGAATACTCAGGGCCCGTCCAGTTTGGACCGAATACTCGATCGCTTGTTCTAGATACATGGCACCCCCGAAAGGCCAGCCAATCACACTAACAGGGATTGTTGGGTATTCAAGCAGGCAGGCAAGTTAAGGGCCGAAAACAGAGACAAGGGGCTGCACAACAACGACGAGGAGACCAAGCCGCCGAACAACAATGGACAGAAAGGCTTTCCCCCACAAGTGCGGATGGTGAACATGATATACGCAACCCACATTCCCAAGTGGGAGCGGAAGCGTGCGCTACAGGACGTATACACGATGGAGCCAGTCGCCCCAAAGTTCAACCCATGGTCCTCCTGCCCGATCACTTTTGATCGAAGGGACCATCCCACTAGCATCCGTCATGGCGGCTTCGCCGCATTGGTTCTCGACCCAATCATCGATGGATTTCATCTCACAAGAGTCCTCATGGACGGCGGCAGTAGCCTGAACCTACTTTATCAGGATACAGTGCGGAAAATGGGCATAGATCCCTCAAGGATTAAGCCCACAAGAACGACCTTTAAAGGCGTTATACCATGTGTAGAAGCCAACTATACAGGCTCAGTAACACTTGACGTGGTCTTCGGATCCCCGGACAATTTCCGAAGCGAAGAGTTAATCTTCGATATAGTCCCGTTTTGCAGTGGCTATCACGCCTTGCTCGGACGAACCGCATTCGCAAAGTTCAATGCGGTGCCACACTATGCATATCTCAAGCTCAAGATGCCAGGCCCTCGAGGAGTAATTACGGTCAACGGAAACACCAAACGCTCCCTCCATACGGAGGAGCATACGGCGGCTCTCGCAGCGGAGGTACAAAGTAGCCTTCTCAGGCAATTCTCCAGTCCGGCCATTAAAAAGCCAGACACTGCCAAGCGCGCCCGGAGTAACCCACAGTAGGACCGCTTGGCACACTCTGAGCAACCGTAGCAATGCGGCCCCAACCCCAGCTTTTGCGACATAGCGAAACCAGCACCTCGCATACATAACTACGCCCTTGAAATACCATGGGCACAGGGGAAGGGGCACAATAATGGCACGCCCAAAATACGGCTTAAAACGTACTAGGGGCTGCCGGATTCTTTTTTTAATTTTTTCTTACTTTCAGGACTCCACACTTCGGACGACCTGTTCGGCAATTCGACTGCCGCAGAAACAATGCAAGATCCAGGGAGGCAGACAAGCCATGCCGCATTATGGAACTCCTAGGTGGTCTCTATTACGAGTGGTATACCTGTTTTAAATACAATTCCGCGGCCTGCCCCTGGTCAGGACATACTGAATAGTCCAATATCTTTTGCTTACCGCACTATTTGTATCGTTCGGCTTTGATAAATAGCCTCTCTATAAACAATGCTTAGCTTCTTGTCTATTTTTTGCATTATCTTCTTTTCACATTTATGTTTACTAAATGACATGATTGCACCCGTACACCATGGTACGGCAAACACGCCAGGGGCTTTAGTACCCCTCATAATGGTGTGAGAAGTCCGTACACTTTCACAAGTGCGGCACCCCGAACTTATAGCACTATATGCATCGGCTCCGAATCATGATTTGGGTCAATAGTTGGGTTTGGCCGGCTCCTATGTTTTGGTGCCTTACGTTCCGCTCTATCGGCTAAGGTGGCACTAGGAGAACCACTGTGATTGTGCCCCGGTTCAGCTGGGTTAAGCACCTCAGTGGAGAAAGCTAAAACTGACTGTCATGATGTGGCGAGAGACCGGTCGCTGTTCGAGAGGTTTTTCGAGTCCCTAAAGGCTTATGCCGCTTCGAGCGAGGAGCTGGCTTTGTCCGGCCAAGGCGTGGATAGCGCCCCGAACTCGGTCTTCCGAACTAGGGGCTTCGCCAAAATTTAAAATTATAGAGTTCTATGGCTAAGTGAGAGTGTTCAAGCATTATAGTCCGATTGCCTGGTTCGTTGTGCTGAGCGCCTCCCTCGAAGGACCCAACTATGGGAAAAAGAGCACTCAGATTTATCCCGAACACCCCAGCACTAGTGGCATGGGGGGAGAAGCCGACGACTGGCCATCTCTCAATTTTTGATAAACGACCGCATAGAAAGTAATATTTTAAATTCAATAAGCATTGCTTAGCGCATATGAACAAGTTTTCAGCGCACAGGATAAACACGAGCGAGTTCATTCAAAAATCACATCCTTTGTACATTCATCCGCCACAAGGCGGGCACCTGCAAGAACATCCTTGTAGTAGTTCTCGGGCTTGCGATGCTCCTTCCCCGGCGGCGGCCCGTACTTCACAAGCTTCTCACCGTCCAGCTTACCCCAGTGCACCTTTGCATGGGCAAGGGCCCAACGGGCACCTTCGATGCAGATGGAGCGCTTGATGACCTCGAGCCTCGGACAGGCCTCCACCAGCCGCCGCACCAGCCCGAAATAGCTCCCAGGCAGGGCCTCTCCGGGCCACAGCCGAACTATGAAGCCCTTCATGGCATGCTCGGCCGCCTTGTGGAGCTCGAACAGCTGTTTCAGCTGGTCGCTCAAGGGCACAGGGTGTCCGGCCTCAGAATACTGAGACCAGAACACCTTCTCTATCGAGCTGCCCTCTTCAGCTCGGTAGAATGCGGCAGCGTCAGATACGCTGCGGGGAAGATCTGTGAATGCCCCTGGAGAGCTCCGGATTCGGGTAAGTAACAGGTAGTTCACTTTTATATTTCTGCTTTGCATAAAGAATGCCTTACCCGCTGCTATCTTCCTCATCTCCTCCAACTCTTGGAGGGCCTTTTGGGCTTCGGCCTTGGCAGACTTGGCAGCCTCTAGGGCCGTTGCAAGATCGGATGCTTGCGCCTTCGACTCCAGCTCCAAACTCTCATGTTTTTTTATGAGAGCCTGAAGCTCTTGCTGCACCTCGCCGACCTGAGCCCCAAGTCTGTCTTGCTCGATGCGCTCCGCGGCCGTTTTCTTTTCGGCCTCAGACAGCGCCTGCTTAAGGGTCGCCACCTTAGTCGTGGCCCCTACAATAAGCAGTACAATCCTGTTACTCTTTTTGCAATCAAGCCTTTTTATTGGCACTTTTTCTGTAAGGTATTTCTTACCTTCTTCCTCCTCGAGCCGCCGCTTGGCAAGGCCGAGCTCTTGCTCGGTCCGCTCGAGGTCCTGCTTCAGGACACCCACCTCCGCAGTCAGTGCGGCAGTGGGTAGCAGCGAAGCCTGCATACGCATATTGACTTTTTTAGACTCCTGCGAAATTTAATAGATCTTGTATTCGGCTTTTCTTTCCGAACGCCAAACAGAGCATCAGGGGCTACTGTCTATGCGGTAATATTTTTACATATTTTTACTTACCTCGAAGCCTGTTAGAAGGCTAGCGCAAGCTTTAGTCAGTCCGCTCTTGGCGGACTGAACCTTCTAGATCACCGTACTCATAATAGTACGGTGCCCCTCGTTGATGGAGGTGTCGTCAAGCACCTCCAGCAGATTGTCCGACACCTCCGGTTGGACGGAGGCCGCCGGCTCAGAAGGCTTGCTCCTCTTGGAAGGAGTTCGCCTACCGCGGTCCGGAACTGATTCCGGCGTGGTGTCCGGCACAAAGCCGGACTTAGATCCCTAGGGATCCCTATCCCCTTCACTCCTGGAGTCCGGGAGGTTGCCTTGCGGCTCCTCCAGGACCACCTCCTCCTGCCCCGGAGCTTGTCGCGACGCCACTTCGGCATCGTCTACAGTCCGGGGGGAGACAGCAGGCGGAACTGAGTTCACGTCCGATGAGTCCAGGGAGCCGCCCGATGATTCGTCGAATTCGGCCCGGGGCGGACTGCATAATTACATTCGACATTAGGGAAAGCTGTGCAACAAAGGAACATCATGAGTTACTCTGATATCCGAACTTACGATTTCGCCGGACGCTTGGCCCTATTTGGCCACTCCTCTTTACCCTCTTCGGCATTGGGGGCATAGTCCGGCGGAGGGGTCTTCCTTTTCCTAGACCCCTCGGCCTCCCCCATTGGGGCGGCCTTCCTCTTCTCTCCTCCCTCCGATGGGGGGGAGAGTTTTCTTCTTCCTCCTCCTCGTTTTCACGGGAGGAGGGCTTCTCGGACTCGTCAGATGACGAGTCCGACACCACCATGTTGCGGGCACTCTTTCGAGTCCCCGTGGTCTTCTTCTTCTTGGCCTTCTTCTCCGGCACCACATAAGGCGCCGGAACCAGCAGCTTTGCTAGTAGAGCTGGGGCTGGGTCTTCGGGCAGCGGAGCCGGAGAGTTAATCGGTCCGGATATCGCCCGCCAAGCCTGTAAAAGGTAAGGGAGTTTCGATCCCGCATAGAGTCAAACTATGAAAAAAGCTTAACATCCTGTAAAAGGTGTAGATGGCATACCTCGCTAGCGTGACGCCGCGAGCTGTATTCGCGGTCTTCGGAAGCGGATGCGGGAGCCTCGGCGCCCTTGAATAGCATCTTCCAGGTGTCTTCGTGCGTCGTGTCGAAGAGCCTGCTGAGGGTTTGATGCTGCGCCGGGTCGAACTCCCACAGATTAAAATCCCGTTGTTGGCACGGGAGGATCCGGCGGACGAGCATAACCTGGATTACATTAACAAGCCGGACTGGCTTGTTCACCAGGGACTGGATGCATGTTTGCAATCCGGTCACCTCTTTTTCATCACCCCACGACAGGCCCGTCTCTTTCCAGGACATAAGCCGCGTGGGGGGTCCGGATCGGAACTCGGGGGCTGCGGTCCATTTCGGATCGCGCGGCTCGGTGATATAAAACCACCCGGATTTCCATCCCTTTAGGGTCTCCACGAAAGAGCCCTCAAACCATAGGACGTTGGCCATCTTGCCCGCCATGGCGCCTCCGCAATCCGCCTGGCTTCCGCGCACCACCTTGGTCTCGACGTTTAAGGTCTTGAGCCAGAGGCCGAAATGAGGGCGGACGCGGAGAAAAGCCTCGCACACGACGATAAACGCCGAGATGTTGAGGATGAAGTTCGGAGCCAGATCGTGGAAATCCAGGCCGTAGTAGAACATGAGCCCCCGGACAAATGGGTGGAGTGGAAAACCTAGTCCGCGGAGGAAGTGGGGGAGAAATACTACCCTCTCATGGGGCCTTGGGGTGGCGAGAAGCTGCCCCTTTTCGGGAAGCCGGTACGCGATGTCCTTGGACAGGTATCCGGCCTTCCTTAGCTTCTTGACTTTACCCTCCGTGGCGGAGGAGACCATCCACTTGCCTCCCGCTCCGGACATTGCTGGAGAAGGTTGAGGTGGGAAGTGCGGGCTTGGGCGCTGGAGCTCGGGTGCACAGGAGATGGATAGGCAAAGGAGGAAGAAGGCATAGGTAAAAAGGTGGATCTTTGTCCCCTTATATGGGCGGATGCGGTTGTGCGTCCCCACCTGCCTAGTAAAACTCGCTTGCCTCCCAAGCGCCGTGATAAGTGGCGCGATTGGGTTACCCACATCCGTATTGATGAGAATCCCATAAAAGGGGGGGTACATGATCTCTGCTTTGACAAGACGTGCCAAGGAAACCGCCTCGCAAAACACGCTGAGGTGGAAAAGTGAAAACGATTCGAGTGAAGTACTTGGCTGTAGTGTGATGACGCACTGCGGAATACATCAGCAGATTTGATTTGTGTTAATATTATTCTCTCTACGGCAATATGTGGAAGCTTATTTTGCAGCGCCGGATACTACTCTTGGTGTTTACAATCTTCTATGAAGGACTTGGAGGAGGAACCCGCCTTGCAATGTCGAAGACAATTTGCGCGTTGGACTCGTCGTCATTGAAGCCTGGTTCAGGGGATACTGAGGGAGTCCTGGATTAGGGGGTGTTCGAGTAGCCGGACTATACCTTCAGCCGGACTCCTGGACTATGAAGATACAAGATTGAAGACTTCGTCCCGTGTCCGGATGGGACTTTCCTTGGCGTGGAAGGCAAGCTTGGCGATGCGGATATCCAAGATCTCCTACCATTGTAACCGACTCTATGTAACCCTAACCCTATCCGGTGTCTATATAAATTGGAGGGTTGTAGTCCGTAGGCAATGAACTCCATATACAACAATCATACCATAGGCTAGCTTCTAGGGTTTAGCCTCTTTGATCTCGTGGTAGATCTACTCTTGTACTACCCATATCATCAATATTAATCAAGCAGGACGTAGGGTTTTACCTCCATCAAGAGGGCCCGAACCTGGGTAAAACATTGTGTTCCCTGCCTCCTGTTACCATCCGGCCTAGACGCACAGTTCGGGACCCACTACCCGAGATCCGCCGGTTTTGACACCGACAGGGATTTCATGCTTTAATGCTATGGTTGGGTTTTACCTTAATGATCTTTAGTAGTTGTGGATGCTTGCTAGAGTTCCAATCATAACTGCATATGATCCAAGAATAGAAAGTATGTTAGCTTATGCCTCTCCCTCATATGAAATTGCAATGACGACTATCGGTCTTGTTAATAATGCCTAGGACAATTCTGCACACCGACCCATCATTATTCCGCACTCGCTATTTATAATATTTTTTAATACATTCTAAATTTATGATAACAACACCTACTTTCATATTTTAGCTCTCCGATACCATGCAAATTTATTCTCTTCATACCCACAACGTAGTTTTATTTCTCGTTTCTAGTTGGAAGCAAACGTTCGGTGTACGTAGAGTCGTATCAGTGGCAGATAGGGCTTGAGAGAATATTGATCTTACCTTTAGCTCCTTGTGGGTTCCACACTCCATACTTATCACTTCCACCATTGGGAATTGCTATGATGATTCCCTACACTTGGGGATTATCAAGCTCTTTTCTGGCACCGTTGCCGGGGAGCAACATCGTGGGGTTGATATTCTCATGTGTGCTTCTTTGCTTTCTTCACTAAGTAGATTTTGTTTTTCCTTTTGTTTCTGTTTAGTTGTGGGTGAAACATACCAAAAAAATTCAATAATGAAAATACAAAAAAAAATAATTGCCTCTCATACCTAAAAAGCTTTTCAATAAGAGAAGTGATTGGAAGATTATGCATTGAAGAAATGAGGGTTGACCTTGAGCACTTGTGTTCATGCGCATGGAAACAATGTAAAAAATTTCATGGAAACTTCTCTAAAAATGATTATCCCCTTGTATATATCCATTGTATTATAAAAATAATGTGCCAAGCCTTGGTTTTAGGATGATTAGATTGCATGTTTACTTTGTGCAGTACAAAAACAGAAACTTTGGCTGTAGCGCGTCATTTTACATTTTTTACTGGAAAGTCAAATGGGTCTGAAACCTTTTGCAAATTACTTCTGTACAAATGTTTTAAATTTTCATATTTTTTTAGAATTTGTTGGAGTTACAGAAGTTTACTAAACTTCCATATTACTACAGACTATCCTGTTTTTGACAGATTCTGTTTTCTATGAGTTGTTCGCTTATTTTGATGAATCTATGGGTAGTATCGGGGGGGGTGGGGGGGTATGAACCATGGAGAAGTTGGAATACAGTAGATATAGTTCTAATATGAAATTGGAATGAGTTTTAAATAGTACCTAAAGGCAATGATTTGCTCTATTATACTAACGGATCTCACAAAGTTTTTGTTAAAGTTTTTGTGGATGAAGTGTTCGAAGAATGAGGAGTTACCGATGTGAGAAGAATAAAGAGAGGAAAGAGCTCAAGCTTGGGGATTCCCAAGGCACCACAAGTAAATATTTCAAGGATACTCAAGCATCTAAGCTTGGGGATGCCCCGGTTGGCATCCCATCCTTCTTCTTCAACAATTAAGGGTATACCTCGGTTTTTTCCTTTAAGAACCATGCTAGTATGAGATAGCCCTTTATTGATTTATAGACTACTTCATGTGCTTCACTTATATCTTTTAAGTATGATCTTCTAGAATTGCTCTTTGTGCTTCACTTAAATCTTTTGACTATGATCTCATAGAATGCTTCGTGTGCTTCACTTATATATTTTGAGCTTGGATATTGGTTAGTCTATATTAATTGTATAATGCTCCATGAACTTCACTTATATATTTTGGAGTATGAATAATACTATCATCTAAAGTGGATTTAGAAGAAGTTTGCTCCCACTATTCCGAATGAGGAGAATTTTTCTTATGTGGAGAATAGTAAAATTTCTATGCTCGTAGATCATGAAAAGAATGCTTTATGTGCTGGTTATATTGTTGAACTTATTCATGATGCTACTGAAAATTATTATTAGGGAGGAATACATGCTTGTAAGAGTTGCAATAATATCAACTTTTCCTCTCTATGTGCTTAAAGTTTTGAAGTTATACTGGTTTTTCCTTCCTATGCTAGTTGATTCTTGTTCCCATAAATTGTGTTATCACAAAATCCCTAGGCATAGGAAGTGGGTTAGATTCAAATGTTCTAGTCATATTATTCATGATGCTCTCTTTATGTTTCAATTCTTATCTTTTATGTGAGCATCATTGAAATCATCATGCCTAGCTAAAAGGCCTTAAAGAAAAGCGCTTGTTGGGAGACAACCCAATATTTACCCTTGCTTGTTTCTTGTGTTCTCATGATTAAGCTACTGTATTAATCATGTATTATAGCTTTTGTTTCAATAAAATGCCAAGTAAGACTTTTGGGAAGACTTAGGTGAAAGTTAATGTGATCATGCTGTAAAAAACAGAAGCTTTGCGCTCACGAGATTAGCTGTCAATTTTTACAGAAGAGTGCAATTGAGTTGATTCTTTTTTCAGAAGATTATTAGACAAATTCCTTACGTCCAACAATTTATTTCATAATTGTTGGAGTACCAGAAGTATTGTTGGTGTTCAGATTATTACAGACTATTCTGTTTCTGACAGATTCTGTTTTCATTGCATAGTTTGCTTGTTTTCTAGTTTCTATGGCTTATATTTCTCAATATAAATTTTAGAAATGATATGGTACAGTAGGCATTGTGTGAGAACAATTATGAACCTTGCCTTTGACAGTACCAAAGTGAATGGTTTACTCTTTATCATACAAACCTATCTCACGAAGTTCCGTTAAGTTTTGTGTGATTGAAGTTTTCAAGCTTTGGGTGAGATATCGATATGAGGAAAATAAGGAGTGGAAAGACCCTAAGCTTGGGGATGACCAAGGCACCCCAAGGTAATATTCAAGGAATACTTAAGCGCCTAAGCTTGGGGATGCCCCGGAAGGCATCCCCTCTTTCGTCTTCAAAACTATCGGTATACCTTACTCGGAGCTATATTTTTATTCATCACATGATATGTGTCTTTCTTGGAGCGTATTTTCAATTTTAATTGATGTTTTAATAAAATAATTGGATCTGAAATCTTGAATGAAAAATAATCCTCCCATGGCTATTTAATTATTTGACTACTCAGTATTCTTCACATGTATCTTTTTGGAGTAGTTTGTCATTTACTCACATGCTTCACATATATCCTATGAGTAAAGGGTTGAATGAATTGAATATCATAAATTTGAATTTATATATGTTTCATGTGCTTACAACATGGGGAGTAATGACTTCACACATAATAAGTATAGGTAGTAAACTTATAGGAAGTTAGCAAACGCAGAATTGGACACTTGAACAATTCATGAAAGAATATTGAAGGAAGAGAGATTTCACATATACATATACTATCTTGGACATCTTTTTCCATTGTGAGCACTCATTAAAATATGACATGCTAATAGCTTGATGTTGGATAAGGAAGACAACTTAATGGGTTATGTTTTCCTATATCTGAAACATTATATTGTCTTGGATCATCCAACATGTTGAGCTTGCCTTTCCCTCTCATGCTAGCAAAATTCTTTGCACCAAGTAGAGATACTAGTTGTGCTTCCAAATATCCTTAAACCCAGTTTTTCCATGAGAGTCCACCATATCTACCCATGGATTGAGTAAGATCCTTTAAGTAAATTGTCATTGTTGCAAGCAATAAAAATTTCTCTCTAAATATGTATGATTTATTAGTGTGGAGAAAATAAGGTTTATATGATCTTGTGATGTGGAAGAAATAAAAGCGACGGACTGCATAATAAAGGTCCATATCACAAGTGGCAATATAAAGTGACGTTCTTTTGCATTAAGATTTTGTGCATCCAACCATAAAAGCGCATGACAACCTCTGCTTCCCTCTACGAAGGGCCTATCTTTTACTTTTATCTTCTACCCTTATACAAGAGTCATGGTGATCATCACCTTTCCCTTTTTACACTTTTCCTTTGGCAAGCACTTTGTGTTGGAGCGGTCCAGATATATATATCACTTGGATGTAGGTTTTCATAAATTATTATTGTTGACATTACCCTTGAGGTAAAAGGTTGGGAGGCGAAACTATAAGCCCCTATCTTTCTCTGTGTCCGACTAAAACTTTGAACCCTTTAATATCACATGAGTATTAGTAATTGTGAAAGATTAAATGATAGTTGAGTATGTGGAGTTTGCTGAATCAAAGCTCTTACATAGAATCTCCCCGAAAATAAGATGAATTGCAATTGTTTGATGACTAAGAGCACGGTTTGTTAGTTCTCAAGCAAGTTTATGATCTATACTTTAACATGTGAATAGCTTGTTACTTGATCATGAGAAGTTTTATGAGTTGAGCTACTGTTGTGATATATAATGATGCTATAAAAAGTGATTGAAACTATCATTGATCAAGCTTAAAGAACTTGCTAGCATTCACACTTCATAAATTATTTCTTTTATCATTTACCTACTCAAGGACGAGCAGGAATTAAGCTTGGGGATGATGATACGTCTCCAACATATCTATAATTTATGAAGTATTCATGCCATGTTTACAATAGTTTTATATGATTTTGGTATGATTTGATTAGAACTAACCCAGACTGGCGTTGTTTTCAGCAGAACTACCATGGTGTTGTTTTTGTGTAGAAATAATAGTTCTCGGAATGCGATGAAAATCAACGGAGATTTTTTCTGGAAAATATAAAAAATACTGCCGGGGCTGCTGATCCACGGGCACCTATGTGACCGGCGGACCGGGTCCCTTTCGGTTCGGCGGGGGCGGAGGTTGCGCAAAGAGCAGATCGAGGCGAAGCACGCGAGCGATTTACCCAGGTTCGGGTCGCACGGATGCGGAAAACCCTACTCCTGCTTTGTGGTTTGTATTGATTTCTTGCTCGGGAGCGCGGAGTGCTACAATACACTCCAGCTGCTAGTGAGACCGAGCGTGAGTGTGTGAAAAATGGCTCTCCCCCTCCCCGTTGCACACGGGCCTCCTTTTATATGCTCAAGGGGTTACCGACATAGAGCAACGGAGGTCAAGGGCAAAAAATGGAAGCGTGCTGTCGAAGGCACAACTAGGTGCTGTAGTAGGCACAGCTACCTACTACAGTGTTATCATACCTAACCCCGACGGCAGGGGACAAGGGCATTAAATGCCCGTCTGTGTCGCCTAAACAGTACCGAAAGGGACCGCTAGGGACGCCACCGTTTGCCACGATGGTTATCTTGTCAGCGCCTGCTTGCCACCGCGCACCCCTAGCTGCACAGCCTCCTGCCACGTGTGCTCGGGAAGGTCCCAGAGCGACACGTGGCGGGTGTGCTGGAGCGCGGGCGCGGAGAGGTGGCTCGCCGCGGCAAGCGCTTTGCCGCAGTCGTTGTCTTGTCGCGTCCGGGAGCTTGTCGCTCACCGGGCCTCGCCGGGGCACATGGTGCGCCGCGGCAAGTTCCTTGAAATGCCTGGGATGGCCTTCCCGGCAAGCTCCTCTTACCGGGGTCTCGAGATGCTTTTGATAGCCTTCCTGGCAAGCTCCTCTTGCCGGGGTCTTGTCTTCTTCCCGGCAAGCTCCTCTTGCCGGGGTCTTGTCTTCTTCCCGGCAAGCTCCTCTTGCCGGGGTCTTGGTTTGAGTACTTTGTTCTTGAATGGCTCCAAAGGAACCACGGAGGATCTTGGCGGTCACCTGGCAAGCCTTGCCGCGGGGTGCTGCAACTGCCCGTGCACAAGTTCGGGGTACTAGGGTACCCCTACTCTAGTGCACCGACAGGAGCCCCCTGGCCTGGGCCAGACACGGTGCCGAGCTCTGTTGGGCCAGGCCCAAAATAGTGCATGGGCACGCGCGGCCTAGGTCGCGCCGCATATCTCTCTGCTTCCACCGCGCCCTCCTCGAACGGCATGCGTCAAACGCGGCGTCGTGGGAGAGGTCGTGGGGTTTCTTTACTCGGAAATGTGGAACGTCCGCCCCCTCCCCCTTTATAAGCAGGGGAAACGGGGGCAGTTGGCCCACTCGCCCGTTGCCGTTCCCAATCTTAGAAATCTCCGCCGCTTCCTCGCCTCCCCAAGGCAGAGAAAGAGAGAGAGCAGCGCTCCGCCCCCCTTCGCCACTAGCACCACCAACACCGTCGACCCCCTCCACTACTTCCGCCATGGCTCCAAAAGCCGACAAGGGGAAGACCGTGAAGATGACCGAGGCGCAGCGGCTCGCGGCGCTGCGGAAGGCGCGGTCCGTTCTCCCCCCAAAGCTCGACGCGAAGGAGCTGAGGGAGAACTACTATCTGTTCTGGTCGGCGGAGGCGCGGGCGCATCCGTGCACAAAGGTTCTCCCCACCGCCGCTTGGAAGAATGCTCCGAACGGGTACCCCTTCTTCGCCTTGTTCTTCTATTGCGGGCTCTGCCCGCCTTTCTCTGATTTCTTCTGTGACATCATGAACACCTATGGATTCCACCTCCTTGACTTCACCCCCAACGCCGTTCTGACAATGGCGGTTTTCGCACACCTCTGCGAAAACTTTGTCGGAGTTCTTCCCAACGTAGCCCTCTTCCGCCACTTCTTCATTCCCCGAGTAGAGAGAGGAGAGGCTCTATCCGGCGGAATCGCTTGGATCTCGAGGGCCGGCAAGAAGGAGAGCTATCTGGAGGGAGAGTTCCGCGACAAGTGGGAGGAGTGGAGGGCTGATTGGTGCTGGATCGTCGAGGAGGGCCCGCAGCCTTTCATTACTCGGCGCCAAACCCCGGTGGCGCGCAGCAGCGACTGGAGCGACGTGGCCCCGGAGGACGACAGGCTGAAGATCACCGTCACCAGGATCCTGCGCCTTAGGATTGCCGGGCTCACTGTTGGCGCGGTTGGCGCAGACTTCCTCCGCCGCCGCATCGCCCCCCTGCAGGAACGGGGGAGGCCAACTTGGGAGTTCAAGAATGCGGCAGATATCATGAGGCTGCGGCCGGGCCTCAACTACAACTTCACAGTCCTAGAGCTCAACGCGATGCTGCAGGAGCTGTTCAAATACGACCCCCAACATCCTGAGGTGTTTAGGTTGCCGGGGGGCATCGTGCCTTTGTGCAACAATTCCGCGCTCGACTGCATCCATGCAATGATGCCGGAGTGCGACTCGCACGGGATTGTGCCAACCTGGCAGGAGCCTGCAGACGAGGTCGTGCAGCAATTCTTCGACGACTTGGTGGAGGTGCCAATCCGCCCCGACGAGAAGGACGGCCTCACCCGCGACACCACCGACGCGGAGATGGCCCGCATCGCCACCAGACTGGAGGAGGCAGCGGCAGCGGCAGCCGCGGGCGAGTTTGGGTTCACTATGGCGGAGGCTGATGCAGCAGAAGCGGCAGGCCGTGCCGAGCGAGGGGAGACCGCCGGCAAGAAGGAGCCTGCCGAGCGTGACGCCGAGCCGAGCGAGCCCGCCAAGGACACAAGCGGCTCATTGGAAATCAATTCTTCCTCCTCCTTATCTTCGAGCAGCTTGCCGCAAGCAAAACCTCCGTCCCCGCCAAGAAGGCGTCTCCGCAAGGTCGGTGACGTGGCGGAGCGGCAAGCGGGTCAACAGTCGCCACGCCGCGTGACACGCTCCACCGCGGCAAACACCGTTGCCGCGGGAGCGCCTCATGCTGCGATGGCAACTGGAGCGGAGCCTAGCTGGACCACCGCTTCAGCCCCTACCGCTACACACGCCGCGCCGACAGCCAGAGCGGGGTCTTCTCAGACCGCCGCCGTTGCTCCCGCCAAGCGGCCAAGGGAAGCTTCTACTCCACCTCCTCCCGCCGGGCGTGCGCCGGGCTTCGACTTCTCCGCGTTAAGCTCCGACGAGGAGGAAGAAGAAGAGTAAGCTTCTCTTGCTGTACTAGCAGTTCTTCAGTTCTTGATGTTGGTCTTGTTTCTCACTTGCTTCTCCCTGAACCTGCTCCTCTTTAGGACTCTGGCCCAGAGAGCGGCAAAGAGGGCTAAGGCCCCGGCGATCATCATCGAGGACGAGCCCACTGCGACAGCAGGCAGCGCGCCCGAGACAACCTTGCCGGACCCGGCGACCTTCCTCCAGAGCAGCCCCCAGCATAAGTATATGACTTGTTCTCCGCTGCAAGGCACGCTTGGGTACTTGTCTTTGCTGATATCTGTTTGTTGACTTGTGTAGGAGCCGAGCAGCCCCTCCAGGAGCGTCCGGAGACAGCCCCCGGCATGCCGTCTGCTACAACTATGCCGCCAAGGGAAAATTCTCCGGCAAGAGATTCTCCGGCAAGGGACTCTCCGACAAGGGGCAGTTCTCCGCCAAGGGACGGCACCAGCGTCCCCCCAGCGACAGAGACCATGGCCACTGAGCCCAGCGCAGGTAATCTTCTTGCTTCGGAACTTCTCTTGGATCCTTCTTTTCATGATCTTTATGAGTTTCTGCTGGATTCTGTTTGACTCTTTTCCCCTTCTCCGGCCGTCAGATCCATCCGCTGCGAAGCAGATGGAGACAGAGGTCGCCGCCGACGAAGCTGCCGGTGCTGGAGACGCCACCGGCGCAGAGGCCGCCAAGGCTGACGCCGCAGCAACTGGCGAGGAATCTGGCGATCGTTCTGACGGCCCTGAGGCCGCAGGAGCGCCGGGCGCTACACCGACCGCCGACCCATCAGCCGAAGCCGCAGCGCCCAGTTCCATCGAGCCCCAGCCGGGCGTTTATTTGAAGGCCGGCGATGACGTCTTCATCAATCTTCCCTGGGCATCGAGCTCCAGAGCGCCGGTCGAGGGGGAGGTCTTCGACGGAGAAGTGCTCGCCTCCGCGGGGTTGAAGCTGGCCGACGCGCCAAGTAGCAGCAGCAACGAGCCCGAAGAAGAGCGGCTGCTGCGCAAGTTGATGTCGCTCTACCGCGCGCGACAAGCCAAGCTGGAGTCCCGCGAGGCGCTTGTCGCGAAGGCGGGAGCAGACATTGAGAAGCGCGCAGAAGAGCTCGGGGGTTTCCACCGGGAAGCCGTCCGATCCCTGGCAGAGGAGCGGGAGCAGCTCGCTGAAGCGCGGAAGGCCTTTCTCCTCGAGAAGGCCGAAGCCGAAGAGCTGTAGCGACTTGCCGCGGTGAAGCTAGCCGCAGAGGAGGGCAAGCTGGCACAGCGGAAGGTCAACCTCGACGCTCACGAGGAGGAGCTTGCTACGCGCGAGGAGAAGCTTGGCGGAGCCCTCAAGCAAGCGGAGGACGCTGCCGCGGCTGCCGAGGCCGCCAAAAAGGTGCTGGAAATTAAGGTGGCGCAGCTAGAGGCTGATCGCAAAGCATATGGCGAAGAGCTTAGCGCCGCCAAGGACTCCAACGCCGCTCTGGAGTCGAAGCTGGCCGCTTTGACCAAGGCGCTGGACGGCGCTAAGGAGCAGGAGGCGGCCCTGAAGAAGGAGATCGAGGCCGACAAGGCGTTGCTAGAGAGCGCTGCCACCACCCAAAACACCTTTAGGGATACGGTGGAGCACTGGACGGAGAGCCTCGTGAACACCGCCAGGGACATCGATAAGGAGCTGGCACAGCTGGGGATGGAGGACCTCGGGTATTCCTCCGACGAGAACCTCCAACCTAGCGCCAAGCTCACTCTGTTCTTCCAGGGCGTGGCGACGGCGCTCCAGCGGCTCCGGGATAGGATCCCGAAGCAGCTGGCCGACGAGTCGCGCGAAATCTGTGCGGGAGCCCTTCAGAAGGTGTTGATGAAGGTGGCCTTCTGCAATCCAGGCCTCCGCCTCAACAACGTCCTCAGACCCTTGCCGCCTGGTATCGATCAGGAGGAGCTCAAGGCCCTTGTCGCACCCATTGTGGACAAGGTGAGCGGGATCAAGAGGGTCGAGGGCGACCGCGTTGACTAGGCCGCCTGTTTCCTTCTTTCCTTGTCACTGCTAGCCATGTCATAGAAAACATCTGTTAGAGCTACGACAAGCTATTTTGTAGTATAACTTTCTTATGGGTAGTGATTGCTATGTTATTCCCTTCACTTGACTCCTCCCTTTGTATGTTTTTTGCCCCACGCTTTTAGGGAACTTGCCGGTGCAGGCACCCGAGCCGCGAGCGCTGAGTGCAGAACGTTAGCAGCCTGCTGGCGGTGCCGCTACCGGCAAGAAACCTTGTCGCGACTAGCTGCAGCTCACTTAAGTTGCTGAGCGGGCTCGAAGCAAAGTAAGGGCGCGGCTAGTTAAGCAACTAGTCGCAGCTCACTTACGTTGTTGAGCAGGCCCGAAACAATGCAAGGGCGCGGCTAGTTAAGCAACTAGCCGCAGCTCACTTAATGTTGTTTGGGCGAGCTTCAAACAACGCAAGGGCGCAACTAGCTATGAGTTGGTTCCTCCGCGCACAGGATTCCCATACAAAGTGTGGTCGTTCAAGGGAGATAACTTAAAATTTAAAAAATTTGATTGCTCAAACTTTGGCAACTTAGCTTTTCTGTTGTTTGCTTCCCGGCAAGGCGAAACCTTCTTAAACGGCGCCTGGTCCATACCATCATCTTCTCCTTTCCTCCCTGGCAAACTTGTGGGCGAGGGAACCTTTCTTTCCTTGGAAGAAAAGAAAGAAGAGAAAATAAAGATATAGAGCCTTACGGCTCGTTATCGCTTACCGTGGAGTAGGTGCTACACAAATGTCAGATCATATATGCCAGAAAATAGAAAGCATAAAATCGACAAAATGTGCGGAGCACGCGAGCTTTACTCATGCATGGGATCTGCGCCCGGCTTTGTACAAAGGATTACATGCAACAGCGGCAAGACTTTGTACAAAAGGTGGTCGCCGGAACAGGTTCCGACAACCGCGCCTTACGGGTAAAACTTACGAAGATGCTCAATGTTCCAGGAGCTGCTCACCGGAATGCCATCTTCGGTCCCAAGGCGGACAGCGCCAGGCCTAGTGACTCGTTTCACCCGGTAAGGGCCTTCCCACTTCGGCGTCAACTTTGTATGTTTTTACCCTATGCTTTTAGGGAACTTGCCGGCGCAGGCACGCTTGCCGCGAGTGCTGAGCACGGGGCGTCAGCAGCCCGTTGGCGGTGCCGCTGCCGACAAGAAACCTTGTCGCAACTAGCTGCAGCTCACTTAAGTTGCTGAGCAGGCTCGAAGCAAAGTAAGGGCGCGGCTAGTTAAGAAACTAGTCGCAGCTCACTTACGTTGTTGAGCAGGCTCGAAACAATGCAAGGGCACGGCTAGTTAAGCAACTAGCCGCAGCTCACTTAATGTTGTTGAGCGAGCTCGAAACAACGCAAGGGTGCAGCTAGCAACGAGTTGGCTCCCCCGCACACGGGTTTCCCATACAAAGTTCGATGGAACAAAGTAAGAAAGCCGGATCTGGTTCATACAACTTCGACGACCCCTACCTGCCCCTACCTGGCATGCCAAAGATGCCGGGGCTGCTGATCCACGGGCACCTATGGGACCGGCGGACCGGGTCCCTTTCGGTTCGGCGGGGGGCGGAGGTTGCGCAAAGAGCAGATCGAGGCCCAGGTTCGGGCCGCACGGATGCGTAAAACCCTACTCCTGCTTTGTGGTTTGTATTGATTTCTTGCTCGGGAGCGCGGAGTGCCACAGTACACTCCAGCTGCTAGCGAGACCGAGCGTGAGTGTGTGAAAAATGGCTCTCCCCCTCCCCGTTGCACACGGGCCTCCTTTTATATGCTCAAGGGGTTACCGACATAGAGCAACGGAGGTCAAGGGCAAAAAATGGAAGCGTGCTGTCGAAGGCACAGCTAGGTGCTGTAGTAGGCACATCTACCTACTACAGTGTTATCATACCTAACCCTGACGGCAGGGGACAAGGGCATTAAATGCCCGTCTGTGTCGCCTAAACAGTACCGAAAGGGACCGCTAGGGACGCCACCGTTTGCCACGATGGTTATCTTGTCAGCGCCTGCTTGCCACCGCGCACCCCTAGTTGCACAGCCTCCTGCCACGCATGCTCGGGAAGGTCCCAGAGCGACACGTGGCGGGTGTGCTAGAGCGCGGGCGTGGAGAGGTGGCTCGCCGCGGCAAGCGCTTTGCCGCGGTCGTTGTCTTGTCGCGTTCGGGAGCTTGTCGCTCACCGGGCATCGTCGGGGCGCGTGGTGCGCCGCGGCAAGTTCCTTGAAATGCCTGGGATGGCCTTCCCGGCAAGCTCCTCTTACCGGGGTCTCGCGATGCTTTTGATAGCCTTCCCGGCAAGCTCCTCTTGCCGGGGTCTTGTCTTCTTCCCGGCAAGCTCCTCTTGCCGGGGTCTTGTCTTCTTCCCGACAAGCTCCTCTTGCCGGGGTCTTGGTTTGAGTACTTTGTTCTTGAATGGCTCCAAAGGAACCACGGAGGATCTTGGCGGTCACCCGGCAAGCCTTGCCGCGGGGTGCTGCAACTGCCCGTGCACAAGTTCGGGGTACTAGGGTACCCCTACTCTAGTGCACCGACAAATACTGGAAGAAAAATCTACCAGAGGGGAGTCCCGTGGGCCGCACAAGGGTGGGGGCGCGCCCAACCCCCCTGGGCACGCCCTTGTGCCTCGTGGACTACCTGTGGGGCCACCTGACTTGTTCTTGACGCCAACCTCTCCTATATATACCCAAACCTCCATAAATTAACCTAGATCAGAAGTTCCGCCATCACAAGCCTCTGTAGCCACGAGAAATCAATCTAGGCCCTCTCTAGCACCCTGCCGGAGGGGGCCATCATCACCGGAGGCTATGGAGGAGGATCCCGGAGGGGCCATCATCACCATGAAGGCCAATGACTAGAGGGAGAACCTCTCCCCATCCAGGGGAGGCCATGGATGAGGAAGCACAAGGGAGAGAACCTCTCCTCCTCTCTCTTAGTGGCACCGGAGTGCCATCGAGAGGGGAATCATAGCCGCGATGATCGTCTTCATCAACATCACCATCATCATCATCACCCTCATCTTATTTACACGGTCCACTCTCCCGTACCCCGCTGTAATCCCTAATTGAACGCGGTTATTTATGCCACATATTATGATCCAATGATGTGTTTCCATCCTATGACGTTTTGAGTAGATATCCTTTGTCTTTGGGTTGATTGATGATCTAGATTGGTACGAGTTGTATGTTTTATTTTGGTGTTGTCCTATTGTACCCTCCGTGTCGCCCAAGCGTGAGGGATTCCCGATGTAGGGTGTTCCAATACGTTCATGATTCTCTTATAGTGGGTTTCTTGAGTGACAGAAGCATAAACCCAAGTAAGGGGATTGTTGCGTATGGGATAAAGGGGACTTGATGCTTTAATGCTATGGTTGGGTTTTACCTTAATGATCTTTAGTAGTTGCGGATGCTTGCTAGAGTTCCAATCATAAGTGCATATGATCCAAGAAGAGAAAGTGTGTTAGCTTATGCCTCTCCCTCATATGAAATTGCAATGACGACTATCGGTCTTGTTAACAATTGCCTAGGACAATTCCGCACACCAACCCATCATTATTCCACACTCGCTATTTATAATATTTTGTAATATATTCTATTATGATAACAGCACCTACTTTCATATTTTAGCTCTCCGATACCATGCAAAGTTATCCTCTTCATACCCACAATGTAGTTTTATTTCTCGTTTCTAGTTGGAAGCAAATGTTCGGTGTATGTAGAGTCATATAAGTGGCAGATAGGGCTTGAGAGAATATTCATCTTACCTTTAGCTCCTTGTGGGTTCGACACTCCATACTTATCACCTACACCATTGGGAATTGCTACGATGACTCCCTACATTTGGGGATTATCAGACGACGATGCCTCCCTCGTCCCGGCCACAGCGCGGAGCCTCGAAGCGCTCATAGGCGAGGCGCTGGCGCTCCAGCTCCAGCTGTGCCCAGTCATTGCAAACCCATTTGAGGGCCGCCGCATCGTCAAGATCCTCCTCCTTGACGCCGCCTGCGAGCCCGGACTTCGTCTTCACGAGGGGGAGCCCCGGCTCCGTCTTGACGGCGGTGAGCCCCGGCTCCGTATTTGGCTTGATGTAGCACGGAGGAGCCGAGGAGGGGGCACGCTTGCTGCCCTCGTTGATGATGATGTCGGCGTTGTGGGTGCGCCGGCCGAGTGGCGTCTCCGCGGCGAGCTCGGCCTTGACGCCGAACAGCACCGCCAAGCCGGAAGAGTGGGAGGAGGAGTGGGAGGACGACTATGATGAGGAAGAGGAGGACGAGCCGAACGTCCTGGGCACCCTTGGACCGGCACTCCGGCGTGGGGGCGGGACGGCCGCCGCGGCAGGGTATGCCAGCGGCGGGTCAATGCCGCCCTCGAGGTACACCAGCACCTCGTGGAGTGTGCGGCCCGGGACGCCCCACCAAACGCAGCGGCCGTCACTATTCTTGATGCCTCCCACCACTAGCGCCCCATTCGTCGACACCAGCCGCTGCGCCTGCCGGCGCCGGAAGTACTCCGCCCACGCCGCGTGGTTGTCGGTGGCGTACTAGGGGAGGGCGCCTGCTCCTCCAGCAAGGACGCCCTCATGCGATCGACCTCGGTGGCGAAGATGCCAGGGTGCGCGACGACGTCGGGCACCGGGGGGATGGGGACGCCCCCGTTGCTGAGCCTCCACCCCGTCGGCCCGGCGCGCATGTCCGGCGGTGCCAGGATGTTGGCCTTGAACAGGAGGTACGCCTCCCACTCCTGGAGCGAGCGGCAGTCGAAGTCGTTGGCCGCCATGGCGTCGCCGGGGAAGCGTTCGGCCATGGAGTGGGAAAGGGAAGGGGAGGGAGGCAAGGGGAGAGCGGCAGAGCTCGGCGATGGACAGGATGGACGGCAGCTGGTTTGGGCTCGGCGGCTCGGGCTGGTGTGGCCAGCGGCGAGGGGGGCCTCTGGTTTTATAGCCCTGCGCCATGTGAACATGTGGCGCAAGGGAAGGCATCACCACGCCCGCCAGCCCGTGACGCGCCGCCCATGAGGAATCAATGGCAAGGCTGACCGGCGACAGCCTTGCCATTGATTCCCCGCGAGAAACCGAGGCGTTCTGGGGAAAACGAGGCGTTCTGGGGAAAATGAGGCGTGTGCTGCTGACTTGGCGGGCCCACGGATCTTACGCGCCAAAACGTCTCGCCTCGCAGCCCCCGGGTGCCCCCCCCCAGCGTGCCGAGTTCGGCCTGGGGCCGCCGGCACCAATTTTGGCCCAAGACAGCGAAAAAAGGGCTCCTGGGGCCGCGAGTGGGCCATTTTTTGGGCGTCGGCGTGGAAAAAGCGCATGGGGAGGGACTATTGGGGGCGCATCTGGAGATGCTCTAAGTTTGGGGATGCCCAAGGCACCCCAAGTTAATATCTAAGGAAGATCCAAGCAACTAAGCTTGGGGATGCCCCGGAAGGCATCCCCTCTTTTGTCTCCAACATCACCGGTAACCTAACTTGGAGCTATGTTTTCATTCATCACATGATATGAGTTTTACTTGGAGCATCATTTTATTTTGTTAGTATTTTCTTGGTTTTATTTATAATTATGTTTTTCATTCTTTATTTGAATAAAAGTGGCATTGATAGCCTTTACTCTGCTTATTTTACAAGTCTACATGTTTCTGTTTGAAACAGAAAGTTTACCGCTATTGCAAAAATTCCCTAGAAAAGTATGAATGTGATAAAATGTTGAAACTTTTTGAAAAATGAGCTCTGATAAATTTTCTACAGTGTGACCATTTTTCATAACTTTTGGAGTTAGGGAAGTTTTGATACGCTTGCATGCTTTACAGACTATACTATTTTGGCAGATTGCTGTTATGTTTGCATTGTTTGCATATGTTTGCTTGTTTAATGATTTTATTTGGGGATAGGAGTATTAAATATGGAGAGGGGTTTAGTATTCAATGTTAAATAATAATTTTAGTGATTTGCTACAGTAGAGAATGATAAAGTTTTTGCATTGCTTTATACTAACTTATCTCACGAGTTCTTGTTGAGTTTTGTGTGGATGAAGTTTTTAAGATTTAGGTAAACCGTGATATAAAATGAATTAAGGAGACACAAAAGATCAATCTTGGGGATGCCCAAGGCATCCCAAGATAATATTTCAAGAAGTCTCAAGCATCTAAGCTTGGGGATGCCCCGGTAGGCATCCCACCTTTCTTCTTCAACAATTATCGGTTAGTATCGGTTGAGCCTAAGTTTTTGCTTCTTCACATGATGTGTGCTGTTGTTAGAATGTCATTTTATTTTCATTTTGCTTGCTGTTTTAATAAAATACTTAGATCTGAAAGTTTTTAAATAAAATAAAGTCCTCAAATAGTTGCCAGGGAGGCTAGGTAAGCGACATTCATATCCTGTCAACGAAGCTCTTTTCTATGGAATTGCTCTAGTGCTTCACTTTTATCTTTTTGAGCACGGTGTGCTTTAGTATTTTTGAAGAAATTCTCTCTTGCTTCACTTAAATAAATTTGAGAGAAAGAAATATTATGCTTATGATCTTCATTTATATCTTTTTGGAGTAACTTGTCATTTACTCTTGTGCTTCACTTATATCCTATGAGTAAATTGGATGAATTGAATATCATGAGTAAATTGTTGAATGAATTTTATATCATGAAGTTGAAATTATATCATGCCTAGTGGTAGCTTCACATTGGGTTTAGAAAGTGAATTTGTTGAGGCTTGAAAATCACAATATTGGTCATACAAGCAATTCACGAATAATTAGTATAAGGAAGAGAACTTTCACATGCAAATACACTATCATGGAAATCTTTTGTGATTGTGAGCCCCCAACATAATATTATATGCCAAAATTGTTGACGTTGGACAAGGAAGAAAACGTAATGGTTTATGTTTGTTCATATTCACATAGAAGTTATATTTTCATAAATCCTTCAACATGTGGTGCTTGCCCCCCATATTTGCTAGCCAAAAATTCCGCACCAAGTAGAGATACTACTTGTGCATTCAAAAACCCTTAAAACCATATCTTATTTTCAAGAGTCCACCATACCTACCTAAGGATTGAGCAAGATCCTTCAAGTAAGTTCTCATCGGTGCAATAAGGCAATAAAAATTGCTTCTAACAGTGTGAGATTATTTAGTGTAAGAGAAAATTGAGCATTGTACGAACTTGTGATGGTGAAGAATAAAAGCGACAGACTGCATAATAAAGGTTGCCATCACAAGGGGCAATACAACATGATGTTCTTTTGCACTAAGGGGTTGAGCATACAAAAAAAATAAGCCATGGCAACCTCTGCTTCCCTCTGCGAAGGGCCTATCTTTTACTTTTATGTATTTACTTTTATGCAAAGAGTCAAAGTTCTTCTCTCTATTCCTTTTTATTTTTATCTTTTGGCAAGCATCATGTGGTGAGGAAAGATCTAGGCACATATATCCATTTGGATATGAGTAGCATGAGTTATTATTTGGACATCACCCTTGAGGTGAATACGTTGGGAGACGAAATTATAAGCCCCTATCTTTCTATGTGTCCGGTTGAAACGTTTTGCTCATGTGTATGCGGTGATTGTTAGCAATCATAGAAGACTATATGATGGTTGAGTATGTGGAGCACTTACTTAAACTTTGTTGAATAAGTTGAATTACAATTGCTTGGTGACTGAGAACATAAGTTGTTGAGTTTCAAGAGAATTCATTGTTTGAACCTTAACATGTGGATTGGTTGCTACTATAACATGAGAGGTTTTATAAGAAAGAACTGTTGTTATGATGCTAGGAAAAGTGATTGAAATTGTCATTGATCAAACTTGTGCACTTTGCTAGCATTCACACTTCATAAATTATTTCTTTTATCATTTACCTACTCGAGGACGAGTAGGAATTAAGCTCGGGGATGATGATACGTCTCCAACGTATCTATAATTTATGAAGTATTCATGCTATTTTATTATCATTCTTGGATGTTTTACAATTGTTTTGTAGCAACTTTATATCATTTTTTGGGACTAACCTATTGACCCAGTGCCCAGTGCCAGTTGTTGTTTTTTTCTTGTTTTTTACATCGCAGGAAATCAATATCAAACAGAGTCCAAACACCGCGAAACTTTTTGTGAATTTTTTATGGACCAGAAGACCACCAATGGGCCAGAGCAGCACCTGGGGGGTTCCCCAAGAGGGGCAAAACCCACCAGGGCACGCCTAGGGGCCCAGGCGCGCCTAGGTGGGTTGTGCCCACCTCGGTGGCCTCCCGCACCCCCTCTTTACCCTGTAAATTCACAAATATTCCAAAAACCCTCGGGGTTAACCTAGATTAGAAGTTCCGCCGCCGCAAGCCTCTGTAGCCACCGAAAACCAATATAGACCCTTTGCGGCTCCCTACCGGAGGGGGGAATCATCTCCGGTGGCCATCTTCATCATCCTGACGGCCACCACGATGAGGAGGGAGTAGTCCACCCTCAGGGCTGACGGTTTGTACCAGCAGCTATGTGTTTAATCTCTCTCTCTCTCGTGTTCTTGAGATGTTACGATCTTGATGTATCACGGGCTTTGTTAATATAGTCGGATCATATGGTGTTTTCCCCTCTCTATCTTGTTGTGATGAATTGAGTTTTTCCCTTTGAGATTTCTTTGTTATCGGATTGAATACTTTTATGGATTTGAGAATGCTTGATATATGTCTGGAAATTGAATACTCATGGTGACAACGGGGTATCGTATTAATTCACTTGATATATGTTTTGGCACTCAACTCGCGGATTCTCGAGGTGACATTGGGGTAATCTATGCATAGGGGTTGATGCACATTCTTGTCTTTGTTTCTCCGTTAGAAATCTTGGGGCACTCTTTGGAGTTCTTTGTGTTGGATGGAGTATTATGAATTGGAATTTGCTTTGGTTTTAGTACGAACTCTTGGTTAGATCGATCGGAAAGAATAACTTCGTGTTATTTTAGTACGTACTCTAGGATAGATTGATCGGAAATAATAGCTTTGAGGTGGTTTCGTACCCTACAAACGATTTCTTCTTATGTTATCCGCCAGATAGGAACTTTGGAGTGATTCTTCATCGCACTTTGAGGAATAGTTATATGATCCAATTCTATTAGCACTGTTGAGAGATTGCACTAGTGAAAGTACGAACCCTAGGCCTCATTTTTAAGCATTGCAATACCATTTTTGTGCCCATTTACTATTTTATACCTTGCTCCTTTTTGTTTATTCAGATTATAAAAATATATTTCTACCATCCATACTACACTTTTATCACCATCTCTTCGCCGAACTAGTGCACCTATTCAATTTGCCATTGTATTAGGTGTGTTGGGGACACAAGAGACTTTTTATTATTTGGTTGCAGGGTTGTCTGAGAGAGACCATCTTCATCCTATGCCTCCCATGGATTAATAAACCTTAGGTCATCCAGTTAAGGGAAAATTGCTACTGTCCTACAAAACACTATGCTTGGAGGCCCAACACGTGTCTACAGGAATAAAGTTGCGTAGTAGACATCAATTCCCTCTGTGATAGCTTGGACATGCTAAGCATGGGCTTGTTGGCCTAGGGTTAGTAGTACTAATTGGCTTAGGTATGATTGATTTTGAGTCCGG